>NC_064282.1:88295052-88391241 GCF_019186545.1 Solanum stenotomum | reverse complement strand
ATATTTTTCAGTCACAAAATTATCAGATACATTAATGTCATATTTTTCAGTCACAAAATTATCAGATACATTAATGTCAAATTTTTCAGTCACAAAATTTCATTAATGTAATTATTATCATACTTATCAGATACAATAATGTCATTATAATCACACTTATCGGCTACATAATTTTCTGAAGTCCTAACTGAACTGAACAGAAAATTAAAAGCGAAAATAAATAATTTTAAACCTCAAAACTCTTTCAAATTTAAAACTATATTATTAAAAGGGTAGTAAATACTCCAAAGCACTAATTAATATATCTTAAAAAACAAATAAATATCAACATGTGCCTGTGAACTGGAACATAGAAAACTAACTAGCCTACATTAACAAGTTCATTTTTTGCTGCTGGATTTAAGACGCTCTTCAGCCTTGGAGGGTCATCATTGTCGCTAACATATCCCGCCTTGACTTTGTTAAGACCATACTTCCATAGCAGTGTTGCATATCTTTTGCGAAGATAGTCACTTCCAAAACTATCATATGACATGTTGATTTCGTCACTCAAGAATTCAGCAAATGCAGCTACGAACATTCCGCAATCACTAAAAAAATAAGAAGATTAATTATAAGAATGAATTAGATACAAAAATTAGAGAAAGAATGATACAATACTGACATGCTATCGCTTTCTTGTTGCATGATATCTTGAGCAAACTCGACATCTAACGAATGTTGTGGACCCAAAAGTTCTCCGGTTTTCTTGTCTTTATATGTGTCCAATGCTGCCCAATCAGTTCTCTCTGTCTTTAATGTATATGATACCTCATCAGTTCAACATTTTTTCGACTGTGACATAGTATAAAATCAGTTCTTTTCCAGAGGAAATGCGATAACAAATTTTGTATGAAATTTGTATTGTAAGTAGAGCCAAACTTAAGGGAGTGTTTTGGAATCTGTTTAACTACATAATTCATATTCTGCAATTCAAAAAAATGATGTTGATACTTAATAGAAACAATAAGCTTTAAAATGATACATAAAAATGTAAAATTTTACTTGATACATAATTCTAACTACAAATTATAAATCGGTCAAATTGATACTTAATATAAACAATAAGTCAAATGATGGAACATTATGTTGTTCTGCAACATACATGTAATCCTCTAATATGAACTTTAAACTTTCATACACTTTTAACAACAAAAAAAAGACCAATAATGCTTTATTTGGTAAAATGAATAAATGATACAAAAAATCAACATTTGATACATTAATAATAAATATCAACAGTTCTATCTCATTATTTAAATTTTAACTTTTTGATACATGAGTCGTAATAAATGATGTTTAATTACATATTTCATATTCTGCAATTACAGAAAGGTAAATGATGTTGATCAATAACTAAATCGATAAATGATGCATACATAACTAAAAGGGAAATATCATAATTGATTCAAACTATTATGTTTCAGATCATTTTATACTTAGTATACTAAAATTGCATGACTGATACAGAAAATCATATTACTTCTGTATATACATTGGTTTCTATTTAAACATGATACAAAATGTTAACTAACAAATATGTTAAATTCTGTCTTCGCATCATTCATGTGCATATTTACGAATATGATACATTGTACAACAAATAACCTCTATATCATACAATGAATTGAACGCCTATCTTAGATACAATTCTCAGCACACAAAATTTGCCTTAAACTAGTGTTTCATCTACAAATGTAAAACAAATACTTATTTTTGTATCATTTACGTATATGAATCATTAGTAACATATACTTTATTTCAGCAATGAAACCTTAATACCAGCAATTGATAAAATATCAATGTTTCTGGGTAGAAACTCAACATTTCAGTATATACCAAGATACTTTATTTTTCAACAATGAAATCTTAATACCAACAATTGATAAAATATCGGTGTTTCTGGGTAGAAACTCAACATTTCAGTATATACCAAGATACTTTATTTTTCAACAATGTGTTTCATCAACAAATGTAAAATTTATACTCAATATCAACATCAAATAAAACATCAGTGTTTCTGGTAAAAAACTCCAGATTTCAATATATACAATAAAACTATTTTTTTCAACCATATCTTTCATCTACAAATTTAAAAGTTAAACTCAAACCCAAACAATCAATGTTTCTAGGTTAAAACTACAGATTACAATATACACTATATACGTTTATTTTTCAACAATGTCTAAAATTAAAAGCAAAAGAAAGACATACCATGGGTAGTGTTGGTCGGGAAATGGGAGGGGCAACCTTTCCACCCCTTTTCTTTTTAGTTTTTGCATCCTTTGCTTTAGATGATGGCCCCATTCCGTTTTCGATTTTCTCTTGGTAGAAGTTCGATTCGCCATTAATGCCATTGCATTCAAGCTTTTAGACCTCTGTTCAGTCAAGTTGGGGTGTTCAGATTCAAATACTTGTTCATTGTTAGATGTTATTAATTGAGAAATCCCAATATTAAAAGACGGATGATCCATTGTGACAAATAATCCAAAATCGAATGAAATGAAAAAATGATTTTGAAAGAAAAATAAAGAAGAAGATAATACCTATTTTGAACTTTGGGACTGTTGAATCGTTTGAAAATTCAATTGCTTTGAAAGCGGTAACTGATTTGGTAGTGGGAAAGATTATAGGCGAGATTTTGGGGGTGAGGAAGATGGATTTGGTTTCTTTCATAATTAAGTATCCGGAAAAGAGGAATTGGGGAAAAGTAGGGATTTTTGGATCTTTATGAAAGAGAAGGGATTAATTGATAATAGGTAAACATATGTAGTGTACTTTAGTAATTTTTCCTTTAACAAAGGCAAGAGCCGGCCCTGATTCAGATGGATAATATATATATCCATATATCAATACTCATTTTTATGCTTGTTACTTTTATGAGTTCTTGCTTTCTCTAGAGAGTTTTATAATGTTTTTTGGCTTTTAGCTTGTGTCTCACCAAACTATTTTTAAAACCAAAGATAATATGGTTAACTCATTTTCTAGATGTGTTAAATATGGACATATCATATATTGTTTTTCGTTTTCTACCCGCTCATATTTGATATGGCCTACTCGTTTGTGACTCCTAATATAGATCTATCTAATGCTATATTTTATGCCTCCCCCACCTATATTCAATTTATAATTTTATTTTACAAAGTAAATATTGAACAGGAAAAAGTTCCATTAACAGTAGTAATAATGGTCCTAATGGACAAGAGAATTTGTTCATTGATCATGTCGAGACAAGTACTCTATATATATATTCTCCATTTAAAGGTGAGATATCATATCATGGTACTCTTTCTTCAATAATTTACTGAAATAATAGAATAGAAAAGATAGCTCTATAATAATATAATTAATGATTGAAATTCCAATGGATATAAAAGCTGATATTAGATTCCAATTGTTTATAGTCAGGAGCGGGTCAACGTAAATGGGGCCTAAAGTAAAATTTCAATTTGAGGCCTAAAATATAAACAAACTTCGTATACATATTTATTCAAAATTTATTTTTCTTACACTATTTAGATGGAAATTATTAGATTTAGTATTGTTTTTTCAGTTATTGATTTTAATTTATGTAAGATTTTATCAACTCAACATTGAAAAACACCATTTCAGTGAGTCAATTATTATATGAATTGTAAACATAATTTTATAAGTAATAAGTTGACAAATATTAAATAAAGATAAGAGTTATAAGAACCATAGAATCTGATTCAAGAAGTTGATGACTTGATATACACCATTTTAATATGCTTGTTGTAATGTTTGAAACTAGAATTAAAAAAAAAAAGAATTTGTAATTCACTTTGTTCAACACTTTTCACTATTGATTCTTCTTTTTAACAAAGTATAAAAGATGTTAAAGTATATAAAATAATATATTTTTTTATCATAATTAGACAATTTTTTCTATAAAAATTTAACACATAATTTATTCTTGATAATAATTTGGGGCCCCCAAAATTTGGGACCTAAGGCATAAGCCTTATTTTACAAAGGCAAGAGCCGGCCCTGTGTGTTGGTCTAAAATATGATATTGCATATATTAATATTTATATGCATCAGACCAATAAATTATAATCAGTTCCCCTCTCTCAATTGATTTAGGATCAGAAATTAAATAATTACATCTAATTATTTTTGGCATGAGGTATATCATTAATGAATTTACCATAACATACAAATATGAAATCTCAAAAGAAGATTGGGACATGCTTTAGTCAGGAAAAAGGAGAAAAAAAAATAAGCAAATAAGAAATATGTTGTGAATTATCATATAACCCTCATTCAAAAAAAGATAATTCAAGTCCAATACATAGAAGCATTTGTTGACTCGAAATTCATCACATATCTAATGTCCTAGAAGGTCAATGTTTACCGTATGCATGAAGCATGGTAGACCAATTGATCTCAACTCTAATAATCCTTGAAAAAGAAGAGGAACGAATGATTATAATGATGAGACAATGTGCGCTTGAAGAGCCTATAGCATAACACTTCATGAAACTTCAAGAGAGGTTTCAGGTACCTGAAAATAATGAAGTGATGAGATCTCAATAAGTTATGTCGTATTGTGAATCGATATAAAATAATATTCCGTCGATGACATCTTTAATACAATATATATAATACGCAATAATACTGTAAAAGATTGTAAGGATTTGTATTCTACGACATAAAGCTTGGTTGACTTGTAGTCTAAACACCAAAAGATGTCATGCTTTAAATATTAATAGATATTGTCACTGAAATAATACATCTTGATAAGCATAAAACTTATTTGACTTACAGTTCATACACCAGAAAATGTTATGATTTAGATATTAATGGATATTGTTACAACTTATCTTTATGATTCACTTAATAATGAAATATATATAAAAATTTTAGTAGAATTTAAAATGCCTGAAGCATATAGTTTAAAGTCTCAAAAAATGTACTCAATTTTATAATAAAGATCGTTATATGGTCTAAAACAATTAGGGTGTATGTGGTATATTCACTTATGTGAATACTTGATAAATGAAGGTTATATAAGTAATATCATTTGTTCGTAATTTTATTAAGAAAACAACATCATAATTTGTTATACTTGTTGTTTATATTGATGGCATAAATCTCATGTGAACTCTACAAGAGGTTCAAAAGTTGATTGAGTATCTTAAAAAAGAATTTAAGATTTCATCATTGGAAAGATAAATTTTTTCTTGATCTATAAATTGAACATTTGGCGGATGAGATTTTTATTTATCAACCTGCCTGTATTGAGAAGGTCTTGAAGCACTTTTACATGAACAAAACATATTCATTAAGCATCCAAAAATTATTGGATTACTTGAAGTGAGCAAAGATATGTTCGGTCCTCAAGTAGAGAATGCGTATGATTGAAATGAGTAGTGTATTTCATTCAAAAAAATGACATATTTTTATTTTTATTAACAAAATAATTTTAAAATATTCACTTTATCCTTATAAAATGATTTATAGCCACTCAAATATCTATAAGACGGAAAAAGTATTATATTATAGTTTCACATTATAACATATAGTCTACATGGATAAGAATATGCGACTCAAGTTTTTTCAATTGTTCTTCTCCATTGGCCTTAATGGACAAAACCAAATCTTGAAAACAGGGGCCAGAGACACAAAGCAACTCGCAAACAAAATGCCTGGGAAAGTGTGAGAATCACATTACTACATTTATACTCATTCGATGCCTAGGGTTCGTTTGGTAGAGTGTATTAGGGATATAATGCATGCATTAGACGGGTGTTAGCAATATTTTGTTTGATACATTTTTCATGCCATGTATAACTAATGCAAACATTAGTAATTCATTCTATTGTGTATTAAGTTGTGTATTACTAATATCAAGGAATTCTAGGTATTAGTAATACATAGCATTTTAACACTTGCATTACATTAAATAATTACAAAACTATCCTTAAAGTCTTTTCATTTTCTTTGTTGTCATAAGTTTTTATTTTTATGTTGATTTGTTTTTTAGTGTCTTTTAATTTATTGGTGTCTTAATAGGCTTTATGGCTTCTTAAGTACCTTTAAAAAAAATCTAATTTAAATATAATTTAATAAAATTTTTTACTATTGTGACGATAAATTTTAAGCAGCCCACTGCCTCACCCCAACTTATTAACTCAAAAAAAAAACTTATTCTTTTTTCACATCCGTTATGCTTTTCTTAATTAGTAGTACATAAATTCATCCTTAAAATATGATTAAAAAATGAAGGTAGAATTTTTTTGTTATTAAAAGAATCTGATCTTAATAATAATTAGATATGAACAAGTAAATTACTATCTTTTTCTTGAGTTGATTGCATTACTTTCCTGCATTTTATTAGTATTTGATGACAATCTCAATGCTTTGTCTTCAATGTAGACAAAAAAAAAAAATTGCCAATTTTTTACAAAAATATTTTGACTCAATAGTATAACTGTTTAATATTATTATTGGAAAAAAGAAAAAGAAGAATGAAGAGTTATGATGTTTTAGCAAAGAAATATCTTTTTGATGTTTTAGCACATAACTTTGTTGCAAAGGAAGTGTACAAATAAATTAAGTGTGAATGGTATTTTTGTAAACATATATTTTTTAATAGAAATTATGCAAGATTTGTTATTTTTAATACATCAAACCAAACAATGTATAAGAAATAATGCTTGCATAACTAATGCAAACACTATTAATGCAAGCATTACTAATGCACCCTATTTTACATTATTCTTATACACTCTACCAAACGATCCCTAAAAGTATTCATTAAAGTAAACTCAGAATCCCAGTGCATTGTCTTCTCTTTTTTTGGTTAAAATAGGAGATATTATATTATAATATTATGTCTCAATACAAACAGAGGTGGCTACATAATGGCTAGCACACGAGTTATCAGGCCATATAACTTGGTTACAATTCATATTACATTGAGGTTTATAGGTTTGCGGAATAGGATTTTTTACTTTTTCTGCTTTTAATAACTTCCAAACAAACCACGGTGGAACTCTCCATTCCTCAAAAAACTTGTCTGGTTTCATCTTCTGACCTTCTTTGGCTAGTAGGTCCACCACTTTATTCTTTCCTCGAGGCTCATGCCTGATTGGGGGCTCCCCATTCTATGGATCAAATCCCTGCATTCATTTAAAATATTTGTGTGAGTATCTCTTTCGTTTTGAAGAAACTTAATTACCTCGAGTGTGTCAGTTGCTATTTCCAAGTGTTGAACCTGTAATTTTTCAGTTAGAAGAAATCCATATAATAGAGATGATAGTTCACCATTTATTGACGAGTTTACATTAATTTTTGCACTATAACCATCTATCCAATTCCCATCGGTGTCACGCAAAATACCCTCTACTCCCCCTATTTTTGTGTTGGGGTTAAAAGACCCATCTANCACCATTTGTTAACGAGTTTACATTAATTTTTGCACTATAACCATCTATCCAATTCCCATCGGTGTCACGCAAAATACCCTCTACTCCCCCTATTTTTGTGTTGGGGTTAAAAGACCCATCTATATTTAATTTATGTCCATAGTTCGATGGATCCCAACTAACAACATCCTTATTTTCCGTATTACATTTTCCTTCGTGTCCTTTCCAGTTAAGTGTATAAATTTCATGGTACTCTCGTAGGAATTGGTCATTGGGATATTGTCTTTAGTATTGTTATGATAATTATGGTTTCTAGATAGCCATATATTCCAAATATAGAAGGGAAGGACAAGACTCCAGTCTAACTTGTTGTGTATAATTCTTTTTTTAATCTTACGACAATCATTACTTCACAACAGTACATTTATTTCTTGAGGTCCACCAACTGTTTGAAGAAATGCCTGAACGATGGTTTCACTCATTTTGACACAGACCCATTTGAGTTTTTCACCTATTCCCACTCTAATCGTCATAAATTCCCAAACAAGACTTCATTGCAGAAGAAAATCTGCCATTTTTAATCTTGTATTAGGAAAAAATATGGGGTCTTTTCAGGTTTTTAAGAAGCTTAGCAAGAAAAGAGTTGGGGATAGTGCATATTGCTTGTGTAGGAAAGGGTTGGGAAGTGAAGGGGATATGGAGCTGGAAGAGGAGATTTTGGCTTTCATGGAGATATCTGAGAACCCAAGTGTTTTTCCAACAAGGAAAGAATTGGAAAAAGCTGGAAGAGTGGATTTGGTGGAAGCTATAAAGAACAGAGGAGGATGGTTTTCGTTTGGTTGGGACTCTGAGGATGATGACACTAACACTGTGAATGTTAGTGTTAATGAAGTTGAGACTGTGGAAATGGATTTTGACATTGAGGAGTTTCATGATAGAGTGAAGAGTTGTCAAGAGAGTGATTTATTACATGAGAATGAAGCTCATTTTTCTGGTTCTGAAGCTTCTAGTTCTTCTCAGCCCGCCTCATCCTCTGGTAGATCGATGTGAGGTTCCTTACACCGGAATGTGCTTTCTTTTTAGTTATTTTTATTGCTTTGCTTTTGGTATGTACCTTCCTACGTGAATCCGGATTAGTTGGCAAGTAGACTCTGGATACACGATGCTTAACTTTTATCTTATGTTTGATATTGAGGATATAGAATTGTGCTTGTTCTGCCATTTTGCAGTTTTACTATATCTTATCTGGATATATGTGATTCTTTATCCGACTCAACTTTCGTCATTAGTCACTGGCTTAACACTTGCCTTCCACATGTAAACAAAAATAAAAGCTTTCCTTCCTTTCTTTTACTATTCCCACCAAGCTCCGAAGGTTGTTTGTTTGACAGGGATATAACCAGAGACTTGGTAAATGGTGTAGTTATAGTTACAATTAACCAACTCAATAGAAAAACGTAGATGGGATTAGAGAGTGAAGTAAAGTCTAACTTGGTAGCTCCGTAGTCAGTACTATTAGTGACAAGAGTACACAAAGACAATACTCAGGATGACCGAAAATCTTAAAAATAAGAAACAAGGAAGCATGTCTCTAAATGAATCTCCACCTATTTACTCTCCTAGCTATTCATCGAGGGTTATATTTGGTGTTGTGTGAAAAATCATTCATTGATATCTTCTTTCCTCTCCTTGCTCAACAGAGAAACTGTAGCAGAGGAAGATAGCGGGATTGAAGGGATATTGAGTCGACTAGAAAAAGAGAGGAACTCATCTCTTGGTATTGATCTGGGAAAGCATGGACATACTTCTCATACATCAAGTAGGGACAACATAGATGATAGAAGCTTTGGAACCACTGATGCAGGTAAATTTTTTAATCAGAAAGCAGGATGACATGTTATCAAAAGATGGTTGAATAATCTAGTAGTTACAGCATTGATTTGCTGTTTAATCATTATTGTCTTTGTGTACTATGTCTTAGATATCTTTAATATTTCTTTGAATCTGAAACTGTTTTCCTAAGTCTCTGAACTAGAAATATTTATTCCTGAGTATTTTGTTTGTAAGCAGTTAATTCTTAATCATGAGATGTCATTTCTGTCACACTGTAAAAGACAGGACTGACCTAGGGAAAAATGATAGCCTGAGTAAAGGTAGCCCCATGAAAGACATTCAAAGTGACGAGGAGCTTAACCACAGCGTTTCACCAGCCAGGTGGAGAAAATGGAGCATACAACGTGCAGGCCTTCAGGATATAGATTTTGAAGGTATTCTCATTCTTGTGTCTAATTATGTTTATAGATTGTAACATCGCTTCACTACTGCTATGAACAGCTGCTGAGGTTGCTCTGGGTAAAAGTTGGATTGAAGGTACCAGCGAAGCTTCGGGAGATGGTGCAGTTAACATCACTGAGAGTAGATTTGAAGCCTTACAAAGATCGAAAAATGGCAACAACAATGAGATAAGCACTCGTCTTATACATTTAGAGTTTGAGCTATCAATTTCACTCGGCTCATTGAAATCCAAGAGTGAGGAGTTCAGTTCGAAGGAGGTATTAATCTGTATCTTTTGTTTTTCTTAATAACTGCGGTGTTTGAGCCAACTTGCTCGCACTTAACCTAATTTTATGGGATACATGTTACCTCCCGCTAGCACAGGTAGTGGTAACACTGTCCAACAAGGCTTGGACAGATAGGTAAAAATCTGTATCTTTTGTTTCCCCTAGCATCATATATTTTTAGTCCTCTTATGTAAAATAATGGATTAGCTTAGCTGTGTTTCCCTGGCGATGCAATTATTCCACCAAAAGGAATTGTCTCTTTATTTTGTCGAATAGATGTCAACAGGAAATTTATCAATAATTTCTTTACCATGATTTGTTTGTGAACATTACATAATTTCTTGTCAAGCTAAACTTTTATATCACATTTCCAACTGCCTTTTAGCACATCAACCAACCCAAAAGTTCTCTTAGGAATTTAGATTCAATGCATAAAATTGCTTCTTTTGACTTCACACCCTTTCCCATAGAAAAGCTGAAAATAAAACTGTTAAGACATTAATGTTAAATAAAGTAAGTATCCCCCCTCAATATGAGGTTCACAATCTTTAACATGGTATCCGAGCCAGAGCAGGTAGTGGTCTTGGATTCAAGTCTCACTTCCTGCCATTAACAAAAAGTATTTCCAAATGCTTGACTCAGGAAAATGAATTAGGTCTTTGTGTGAAAGGATGTGTTAAGACATAATTAAGTAAATACAAGTGTCCCTTCCTAGTAATTTAAACTTTTTGATGTGGTAATAACACAATTCTGGAAAAATAAAAAAAAAGAGAAAAGGACACAGGGCCTAAAGGAAATTACAACAATAACAACAACTTACCCAGTATAGTCCCACAAAGTGGGGTCTAGGGAGGGTAGAGTGTATGCTGACTTTACCCCTACCTCAAAGGTAGGGTGTTGTTACTCATAGACCCTCGACTCAAGGAAAAATAGTTCAAAGCAGTCTAGAAAAAAAAGTAATGGAAGTACAAGAATCAACAAATAATAACATAACAAAAACTACACCAAAACAATAAGACAATCGAGGTACAAGGATGATACAGATAATAATAAAAATTGGAGGACAAGAAACTGTTGGAGAAATATGACTACTAATATGAATGGACAACAAGACAACACAATGCTACCTACTAACCTACCACCCTAAATATGAGTCCTCCCCACCCTCCTATAAGGTCATGTCTTGGGTAAGCTGAAACTGCGCTATGTCCCATCTAATCACCTCACCCCATACTTCTTTGGTTTACCTCCGTCTCTCTTGAAACCATCTAGATCCTACCTCTCACTCCTTCACACTGGGGCGTCTGTGCATCCCCTCTTTCACATGCCTGAACCATCTTAGCCTAGCTTCCCACATTTTTCCTCCACTAAATTCACTCCCACCTTGTCCCAGATATCTTCTTTTCTAATTCTATGTCTCATAGTATGTGCACACATCCATCACAACGTCCTTATTTCCGCAACTTTCATTTTCTGAACATGAGAGTTCTTGATTGGTCAACACTCTGCCCCATACAATATAATTGGTCTAACCACCACTCTGTAGAATGTGCCTTTAAGTGTTGATGTTACGTTCTTATCAGACAAAACTACAAAGTAGAGCCTCCACTTCATCCACCCTGCACCAATATGGTGAGTGACATCCTCGTCAATCTCTCTATTTCTTTAGATAATAGGCCCAAGATACTTGAAATTTCCTCTCTTTCCTGTGTTTCAAGCCTCACTTTCATGTTTGCCTCATGTTGTACATCATTGAACTTGCACTCCAAGTATTCTATCTTGGTCCTACTCAACTTGAACCTTTTAGATTCCAGGGTTTGTCTCCAAACCTCCAACTTAACATTAACTTCACCACATGTCTCGTCAATTAGAACCATGTCATCTGCAAATAACATGTACCATGACACCTCAACTAGAATTTGTCGTGTTATTTTATCCATCACCAAGGTAAATAAAATGGGCTAAGGGCTGATCCCTGGTGCAACTCTATCAAAACTGTAATGTGCTTTGAGTTCCCTTCAATAGTCCTTACCCACATCTTGACTCCATCATACATTGCACAAGTGTACATCACAAGTACACCTCTAGCCTCTGAGCAACCCCTGCGTTTCAAGCCTCACTTTCATGTTTGCCTCATGTTGTACATCATTGAACTTGCACTCCAAGTATTCTATCTTGGTCCTACTCAACCTGAACTTAACATGTCTCCAAACCTCCAACTTAACATTAACTTCACCACATGTCTCGTCAATCAGAACCATGTCATCCGCAAATAGCATATACCATGACACCTCAACTAGAATTTGTCGTGTTATTTTATCCATCACCAAGGTAAATAAAACGGGCTAAGGCCTGATCCCTAGTGCAACTCTATCAAAACTGTAACGTGCTTTGAGTTCCCTTCAATAGTCCTTACCCACGTCTTGACTCCATCATACATTGCACAAGTGTACACCACAAGTACACCTCTAGCCTCTGAGCAACCCCATATGACCTCCCTTTGGACTTGTTGTACATCTTCACATAGTCGATGAACACTATGTGTAAGTCCTACTTCCTTTTCTTATACTACTAACTACTCCACCAGTCTTCTTACGAGATGAATGGTTTCTGTAGTTGAGCGCTCCAGCATGAATCCAAACTGGTTCTCAGAAATAGCCACGCCCTCCTCACCCTCATCTCCACCACCCTCTCTAAGACCTTCATAGTGCCTATAGTTGTTGCAATTCTGAATGTCACCCTTGTTCTTATACAACAAAATCATTGTACTCCATGTCCATTCTTTGGACATCTTCATTATCTTGAAAACAACATTACACAACTCATTCAGCCACTCCATGCCTTCCCTGCTTGCGCTCTTCCTAAATTTCACCGGGATCTCATTTGGCCTGGTCGCTCTACCCCTACACATCCTAGTACTAACACCATTAACCTCCTTAACCTTTATACGCCTACAATACCCATAATTGCGATACCTGTCTAAGCGCTCTAAATCTCCTAGCACAATACCTCTATCTCCATCCTTGTTCAAAAGTCTATGAAAGTATGACTTTCATCGCCTTCTAATGAGTGCCTCCTCCACCAGTACTTTGTCGTCCTAATCCTTGATGCACTTCACTTGGTTCAGGTCACGGGCCTCCTTTCTTTCCTCTTGGCTAACTTGTACAACTTCTTATCCCCTCCCTTGTCCTTTAATTCTACGTACAAACATTCAAAAGCTGTCATTTTTGCTGCATTAAATGCTACTTTGCTTCCTTCCTCGCCATCTTACACCTCTCCTATTTGTCCGCTTTTACTCTCCATCAATTTCACATACGTCACCTTCCCTTGGACTTCTCTATTCCACCACCAGTCCACTCGATGTCCACTAAATCAGCCTCTCGAGATCCCCAACACAATCTCTAGTTACTTTCCTATTGCAACTAGCAGTCCTATCCCACATACTGCCCACATCCCCACTATTCCCCAAAAACCCCATAGCCATCAACTTCTCCCCCATCTCCAGGGCACTTGTCATAGTCAAGCTAACCCATTTGATCCTTAACCGATTATCCCCAACCCTCTTCCTCCTCTTCCTCTTGATCTCCAAATTCATCACCAGGTGTTTATGTTGGGTCATAAGATTCTTACTTGGGATAAACTTACAGTCTTTGGAACAACCTTAATCACTCTTCCTAAGGAGAAAATAGTCTGTCTGAGTCTTAGTGACCGTACTATGGAAGTAACCAAGTGCTTTTCCTTCTTCGGGGAACTCGAATTGGCTACCACCGACCCAAAATCTCTTGCGAAATCTATGCCTTAAGGGAATTATTTACAAAATATTTTCTTCAATGATTATGTCTAAAAGAGAAAATGCTTAGATATTTACTATATAGGCATCTCAATTGGAATCAAAGTTCTGCTAACTATTTACTGTCGTCGTCCCAATTCATGTTAGGGTGTTCGACTCAGCACATAGTTTAAGAAAGAAAGAACGATTTTTGAAAAAGAGTCTTAAAACAAACCATAGATATTTTTGTGACTATAAATCATCTCACCAAAGGTAAAATTAGAGGTTTAAAGTTAATTGTTTCTAAATGTAGAAAGGTAGTCATTCTAATTGAAATAGACAAAAAAGGAAAGAAAATTGGGAGAAAGGGAGTATTGTTTAATGGGATAGTGCTAGTATTGTTATGTAACTTCACGGCTTCTTCCTTAGGTTTTTGGAAGCTCCCCAAGTGAATCTGATGCATGGGAGTTTCAACAGAATGAATTCATGAATGGCCAGGAGAGATTGAGGTTGATTCGTGCAAAGCTGGCTGTGCTTGAGGGGAAAATGACACTTGCAATGATGTCTGGTCACGTCTCATTCATCTTAATATACATATTTTAGACTAGATATCTTAACCAAAAACTGAGTTTTCCTACCATACATTTTCAGTGATGCACAGAAGATGTTAGACGAGAAGCAGAAGAGGATTGATAGGTCTAGTAAAGCTTTACAGCTTCTTCGTACTGCTCGGATTGTTTGGACTAACTCCGCCTCAGAGGTTCTTCTAGCAGGTTCTTTTGATGGATGGACAACTCAGGTTTCATCTTGCTTCCACATCAATGATAGGAAATAGGAGACACCACTTTACTGTCAAAACGTCAAGCATAGTTTCGTCTAATGTGATCGTCCAGACCAACTTAATCTTATTTTTGTCGTTTAAGATGAAGATGATGTGTTACCAATGATTACTGTAAGGACATCATCTTCTGCTTGGTTTAGTGTAGAAGTGTCACCAATAGAGTCAACATCTAGCTTTTCTTGTGGACAATGTGAGAGAAGTTCACAACTTAGTCATGTTTGGCTAGAGCAGGAATTAAAGATTCTCTTTTAGGGGGTACACCCAATTAATATCCAGTGCAATATGCTTTGCTGACTCGACTCCAGCAAAACCACATGGCTTATTGCCTTCACAATAATTTATTTCCTCTTTTATTTTGTTTGTGGTGGGATCCAAGAAGGGTTTGCAAGAAGAGCTATGGATCTAATCACAACAGTATCTGATCATAAAGAAAGCGGAAGAATATTTCGAACTTGAATATAATCCCTCCGTTTCAATCAATGTGTCTTACTTTCTTTTTTAGTTTATTTCAAAATGCCACCTTTTTGTAATTAGTAAGCTTTTTTTTCTGAACATTCCCATTTTACCTTTAATAATATTCCCTCATAGGAATAACATGGTATATTTAAGACCACAAGATTTAAGGGGGAACTTTGATATCCTATATAGACCTTTATTTAAGACCACAAGATTTAAGGGGTAACTTTGATATCTTATATAGACCTTTATTTAAGACCACAAGTTTCAAAAGTCTTTCTTACATTCTTAAACTTCGTTCCACACAAATTATGACACAATAAATGAAACGACAGATAGCAAAACTCAGGATTTTCTCAACTTACTAATCCAAATCAGATACATAGCATTAGGGACATGGAGACTTCATAGTCAAGGTGCACTTCTTCAATCCTTGCTCAGAACTTTATTAGGATGGCATACAAAGTGTTTTACCTTTGTTTTCCAGAAAGTCACTTGGAAATTAGGTGAGGAACGAGTTTTGTGTACCATCAAGTCGATTTTACTAAGGTTGTTCCTAAAGCATCAAATGGCTTGAAGAATGATATCTCGTCGGTCTCTTAATGAAAACTGCACATCTCTATTTCCACTTCCCCTAAAAGGCCTTGTACGAGCTTTGCGATATTGATTTCAAGGAGTTTCTTGACCTTTACTAGCAGCATGACACGATGCATTGAAATGCAGAGAAAGATGGAAAAATCGAGCACAGGTGTTTTCTCTGTAAGCCTAAAGCTGTATCCAGGCAGATATGAGGTAAGTTTTAATGATCGCAATGAATTTGATATCATACTATGTTATCCTGTGATGTACCAAGCCTCTCATTTATTTTCATGCAGATCAAGTTCGTTGTTGATGGCATATGGAAGATCGATCCTTTGTGGCCTATTGTTCACAACGATGGACACGAAAACAATCTTTTCATTGTTACATAAGAGCATGTCCCTGCAAAGTTACTTCATTGTTCATTGTTACATAAGAGCACGTCCCTGTAAAGTTACTTCGGAATTTGAAAGTTCAACAGATTCTCTGTGGTTAAGAGACTTGAAGTTTTACTCTCTTGAAATTCTTTGGTACTTTTGGTCTTTCTATATATTCAGTTGGTTTGTTTACATGCTAATATCTCTTGAAAGAGTTCTTACCAAAGCTCTCTCCTTTCCTAATTGAAGGGTCATGACTACATTGTTTTTTTTTTCGTCGTCCTCTCTTTTCCAGGTTTTTGTTCTTGTTTATTCACAATTTTGGTTCTCATTACACTTATGGAAGATGGAATTGTGAGCTAATGTTAAGTGTCCCCTGTTACCAAAATGACATTTACAAATAATCCTTCATGAAAAGTGAGATTCATAATCTTAAAATCAAGTGAATCATCTATAACATGTAAAGTTGACTTGATAGTGTACAATTCATTTATATTGTTGGTGGATATGAGTTAAACACAAGAAGGAGGTTAAAAATAGTTATGCCTAATTGATAAGGTTACAATAACTACACATTCGTTCCGAATCAATTGAGGTTAGACACATGAATCCTCACTAATCGTATCGTTCTATATAAATTCATTCATATAAACCATGTCAATTGTCAATCATAAAATCGGTTAGCCAGTAATGTGAGCAAACCTACCTAGGCGGAGTTGTCTAATTGACAAGGTTGTTTTGAAGAAATTATACAGAGACTTAAGATAGTATCGTGCATATAGGATAAATAAATTCAGATTATGTGTTATACGTGAGGAAATCATATGTCATATTGTAATATATTCCAACAGTTTCAAAATTTTAATACACCGCGACGTTTCATGAAGACAACAATGCTGGTGAAATGTAATTGCAACCATCAACAATAACTAATCCAGTGTAATCTGGATGAAATCGCAACCATCAAGAAAAAAAAAGAAATGCCAACATTAGTAAAAATTACTGTCAAATTAAGTAATCTCAACAACATATATCAACTAGGGGATGTAGCTCAGATGGTAGAGCGCTCGCTTAGCATGCGAGAGGTACGGGGATCGATACCCCGCATCTCCAAATTGTATAAATTCTTGCTCTTTTTGTGTGCTCTGCAATACATACTGCAATACAACTAGATGTGAATCGAGTTGAAATTCGTAGATGCATAACTGATGGATTCGATTTAAGATGTAAGCATATAAAAACTGTCTCTCTCACAAAAAGGACTAACAAATCCATGAAATTCTACTTGACTACCCTTTTCACTCATGCTATATGTCTGATGCTTGACAGCTTGATCTAGACGTTCACTCCAACAAAATATTTACCTTATTTATAATCTTGCATTTCATCTGGTGCTAACGAGAACCGTGAGGTAGTAACATTTGTAAAGGAGAGACTTTGTGGCGAGTGGAGACTAACAGCACAGAAGAAATCTGGAATCAATTTGTACAAGAACTAGCATGTTCTCACACTCATTGACAAGCCTCTCACAGCAACTTTTACAGCAGCAACGACACCACGCTGTCTCAAACTCTGATTCTCCTTGGTCTCACTATTATCTTCACCCTCAACAGCGACAAAGTATGCAACCTATCGAGCCAAATGAGAACAGAATCAGAAAATATTTCGCAAGATAGCAGGAATTCAGCCCAGCTAAATTGGTGCAGGCTACATTTCTTCTAACATTATCTGCAGCAAATGACTTGGGGGTTGTTCGTTTAAAGTATAAGCCAAAAACTAATCATGGTATATAAATCGATACTACGTTATATAACGTTTTGTATGGAGTATGCAACCTATTGAGCCAAATGGAATAGAATCAGAAACCATTATGAAAAGATATAACAAGAAAGAAAAGTAAGTCCAGTGCACAAAGTATCCCACATTCACGTAGGGTCACTCTAAGGGGTGTAATGTAGACAACCTATCCTGACTCAACGGCTCGAACGAGATCACACAGAGATAACTTTACCAATGCTCCCCTTAACTAGATATAACAAGATGAGAGCTGAAATTTAGACTAGCCTAAGTGCATATTTTCGGCTGTCTAGGCTGCGTTCATTCAACTATATATGCAGCAAATGACTTCATCTTCTGGTAACAAATTTCTCTTCCAGTAAATCGCGATACTCCTAGTGTCAACAATATTAGTAGTTCTATGTAGCAAAACTGTCCAGCAGAAAATAACAACCTAAAATAAAAATAATCAAATTTAAATGTTTGCTGTGACGAGTTCCAGCGTTTCATTTGGCTGGATCTCCCACAACTCCCTCAAAAAAGGAACTTGTTTCACTTTCCTACTTCCTTTGTCTCCTGAACAACGACTAACTAAAGCATCGCTTCCACTATTATACGTGCAGCCGTATCCACAGAGATTGGCTAGACATTCTAAAATTTCAATTTCTAGTTTATTTGAACTATGTGACTAATTCTAGACACTGCTAACCAGATACAACACCAAATGATGAAGACATCAGACAAAATTTCTCATTCTTAAGTTTATGAAATATGCCGATACAAACTTAAGATCAAGAGAATTGGGACTCATCCAGCCTACAGGTGACATTCAATTATGATGAAATATCATTTGCTAGCCTTGAAGGCATCATGCCTGAGAACCAATATCGCATCAACCATCTTAGGCTACCTCAAATCTTGAAACAGATGCGTAAAAAGAATGTAAAATATGGCTTGGCCTCAGCTTACTCATCTATATGAATTTATTTGGAAACTGTTTAGCCAACTTGCTTATACTACGAACAATATTCTTATTGAGACCTCTGTCTCCTTTCCTATTTATGCAACAAGTGAACATAGATTAAGTAACTAATAAGCTCGCTTGTACTGGGAAAGAGTTCTCAAAGAATTGTGCATATACATAAAGTTCATTCATCGGTACTGAATCTCCATTCAAATAGGCATTTGAAGATTTTGATGATATGCAAAGACATTTAGCGAATTACTGTCGAGTAATATTACCTTTCCTGAAGCATTCCGGACAGGTGAAATGTGAAGCCAAAATGAGGTTCCGTCTTTTCTGAAAGAAAATATGTAACCACAAGATACTGAGTATAGAGAAGTAACATTCTGCATCTAAATAACTTACAGGAACAGGAGCCTACCTGTAATTTAACATACGTAGTGTACACGGTTGTTCATTTTGGATGCATTCTTTTATCTGCAAAGAGAGAAGTAAAAAAGTTGGATTTAGATCACGTGTCATCGAAATTGAGCAAATAAGAGCTAATTACAAGAGAAAATTACCCGAAATCGAGAGCTTGAATCTGTGTCCGTCCCACTAAAAGATCTACAGTTATAGCCCAACAATTCATTTCTGGAAAAGCCTATAAAAAAGTGAAGGAAAGAATCATTCCAATTAGTAACTATCAGTTAAACAAGGATGAAAACTTGCCGTTCAAACAAACAAAAAATGCGTTAAAAATTAACTACATCTTTACCACCTGTTAATTTCAGAAAGTTATCACTTGCAAAGACAATTGGCATGTCCGGTAAGTTAGCATCGGTTCTACAAGTTACAGAAAGACAACTCTAGAAGTGTCAAAAACCATCTAGAACCTAATCATATCAATTGTAAAGTGAAGCAAGTATAGAACTATGAAAAAAAGAACTCACAATACAAAGCTTTGTTTGATTCTACCAAGAGATATATTTAAGGATGCTCCGAGCTGACCCGTCCCAGGTTGAGAACGTCTCTTCCCATGGACTAGTCTGCCTGTTGATTCACCATCATGTACCAGCACAGTCAGTATGTTGTCTATAACAGCAGTGGATTTTCTCTTCTCTAGATCACTTGCATCACATGGTCCATCTACATCTACTCCTACGACAGACAAGTTTGTGGAAAACGTCAATCATTTGCACAATAAGCAACGAGACTAGGATGAATATACGAAAAAGAAGTTAGGTATTGTCCTATCTCATAACACTCTCGTGACACTCCACCGTTTCATCCATCCTATTCGAATCCTATGCGTTACATCTTCATTGATCATGCTATTCTCCTGAATGATTGAGCCTACATATCTAAATTCCTTTCATTTAGGCACCACAACCTCGTTTAATCTCATTTAAATTCGTTCTTCTTATGAGGGATGAATTTTCCATGCATATATTATGTTATCTTTCTTTTAACAACAAAAGTTGAACTCCAAGGAAATGAATCAAAGACAGCCAAGTCTAGATAAGCATATGTTCTAGTTTTCAATAACTAAGCAAATACCCCACAATCAAATGAGCTTATCAAGCCACTTTTTATAGAGTGTATAGGAATTATGCTAATGCAGTATGAATTGCATGGCTGGCACAATATGAGTACTATGACCACAGTTCCTGTATGTAAAACATAAGCTTTGTATAACCTTTCTCACCTAATCGATCGTGGTGAAGAGAGGGAACTTGAGGAAAGTCTACATATAATATATATCTACAGGAGCATATATTTCAATCAAAGTGTACCTGTGAAGTCCAAGCCTGAACCCGATGCAAGAGACAGTGCCCGTTCCACGCTCATGGAGTGTACTTCCCTTCTATAACACCTAAGCACCGACTCTCGACAGCCAGCTCCATTTTGACATAAATTTAGTCCAGTTCCAGATGGCTTAGGCCTCCTCAAAATTGGAACTTGAACTCCCAAGAAATGAATCACCCTCCCATCCTTCTCATCGAAAACAGGACACATATGAAACAACATCCAAAATGGTGTCCCATCTTTCCTATAATTCAACAAACTAATTTGTATATCCCTCTCCTCTCGTATCGCCTCACGAACCTCCAAAACCGATCTACGATTAGTCTTAGGCCCCTGAAATATCCTCCCATTCCTCCCTATCACCTCATACTTCGAATATCCAAACATTTCCAAGAAACCACGCGAGGCATACACAATAGGGTTACCAGAAATGTAAGGATCAGTTATAGTGAAACAATCAGGCAATTCATCAAGAGATTCTTGAAAACCTGCTGAGTAACAATCAAATGATTGTTCAATCATAGTACCCCTTTGTGACTCCATAAGTATCTGTTACGTGTTCAACAGAACTCAGTAACTTCAACCAAAACTCTATATATGTGTTAAGAAATCTAGTTAATATGTATAAATAATTTATCCAGAACTCAATAAGCTACTTATTCTAATCAATAACTCATAACTCAAAATTCTGAATCCGCCTCTGATATGCCCTGCAATTGTTGATCTAAAACTTCAATAAATTGAAATAAAAACAAGAAACAAACATGAAGAACAATTAAAAGAAACTTGCAACTAAAAAAAACACAACTTATTTTGATTAGAGTTTGTTCTACAAAACTAAAGTTAGTTACAAATGACTTGTCCTATGTCTACCAATTTAAACTCTTAACATGATAGGGACATATACACCTCCCTTTAACATAGAACAAAAATTTGTGGTTGTGTCTCACCATAAATATCAAGATATTTTCATGGACTTGTAACTTGTTCAATTAAATTTTCAAAATTTGCATATTTTGATTTCGAGATCAACCGTTTGAATTTGACTAATCAATTTAAAATATTTTTTAATCAATATTAAAGCAACAAATATGACATGGAGAAAAACTACTATTAAAAAATTTATTTATAAATATTTGATCGTGAATTCAGTTATCTTTATAAATTAATTTTAAATTACTATAAAAATTCAAAAACTTCAAATAGTGAATTCGAATAAAAAATATTAAGTGGTAATAATCATAATTAGTGGCTTACATGTCTTGTGTGAGAGTGAGGACCTGAGAAGTAGAAAATCGAGAGCATAAAAATATCTCAAGGGAAACTTTGTTTTGAATGAAGGAGAAGAATTGAGATGTGCCCATCAATCGTTTTTAAATGAATTGAATTATTATGGGAAGATAAAGATGGATGGGAAAGGAGGAAAGTAATCTTGACACTCACAAAATAATAATAATAATAATAATAATAATAATAATAATAATAATAATAATAATGATAATGATAATAATAATAATTTCATTTTGTGGTATGAAGGAAGCACGAGGGAAAAAAATATCTTCTTAGGGTGTAAATGAAAATGTTTCTTCAATTTTTTTAAAAAATAAGTAAACAATAATTTTTAAATATATTTTTTTGTGTTCAATAAGTTAAAAAAAATAGTATTGTAAACATATTTATATATATAATTTAGATAAATGAGAAGTTTAGGGAAGGGCAGAAGTGTCCCAGGTTGAAAATGAGATAAACGGAGCCGAAGATAAAAATAAGGAGCATTGAATAAGATTTAATATGCTGGAGAGGAAAAGAAACACAATTAACATAAAATGTCATTTGCAAAACAATATTTGAACTATATATTGTTAACATAGAATATCATAAGGGTTGAATATTAAGGTAGAGATAAATTTTATAATTAATTGAGCAAGTTCACTCTGACTTATTAATATGGCAACTCTTATTTACAAAACTAATTTATGCCCATACTTTATGTTCAATGGATCCAAATAACCAAAAAAAAAATTAAAGCGAAGGTCATTTTTCTAAAAATGTTATATATATATATATATATATATATATATATATATATCATTTTATTTGAATATAATTAACCCAACTAATTAAAGTATTAAACTCGGGTGGTTTGCAAGAATAATTTTTGTAGGAGGTATTTTGAACTTTTGGCACTGTTAAAGATATTGGAAGAAAATAAATGTTAAATATGTATAAATCAAAAATATATTAAACTATTAATGAAGAGCATATTTGCATTTTCACTTGTCAATCATTAAATTAGTTTGTTGATAGATTTTTTATTAAAATAAAAATATACTGGACAAATTCAGATCTAGTGGAAAGAATGAATTACATTATGACAGGTAGTAAGATCAAATTATAAATGATTTGGGGAGAATAAAAAAACTCTCCTAGAAATGTTGAAAAAAGTCTTGAACATCTTTTTAAGTGGGATTTACTCACAATCGAACATTCGAGAAATGACTCGGAGAAGATCGGCATAGCAAATAATTATAATGAGTCTCGAAAGCCCAACAATCAATCTTGACTCACAAATTTCAATTTGATTCAAGCAGAACATTAAATGCATAATTTTATGAGATAGTTTTTTCAATACCCAAGTGTATTGTGTTTCACATTGAGGTCACAATTCATTTTTTTTACACCTAGCTATAAAGGCTTTGCAAAAAAAAAAAAAAGAATGACATGAGAGAAAATCTCAAGAAGCTTTTAGTTGTTATCTTGTTCTTTCATGTTTTAGTATTTTTCATAAAAGAGGCCTAAGATCCTCCTCACTTGTACCGACTCTATTCCTAATTACTTGTCTACTTTTAAATTGACACACTTATTAAGAAAACAATTATTAACATAGTGAGTTTAAAAAAAAATATTCTTTCTTGATTTGTCAAAATGAACAAGTAATTAAGGACAACTAAAAAAGAAAAAATGGACAAGTAATTAAGAACAAGGAAAGTACTATTTTCACTTATTTTCGAAGATTATGTCTTGTACGAAATCACAACCTTGCTATTTTAGCCTAAGAAATAAAGGAAATAGACTTGATTGATATTAACCCACTAACCTATTTTCACAAATTCAATTGTTTATTTAAAAAAAAAACAAATTCAATTGTTAAATGAAATTATATTTTTTTCGAATATACAATTAGAGTGTTGTTTCGATATGTTGTTGTGACCCCTTACTAAGACCATCAAGCGTGGTTATTAGAGTTAAATTAAAATAAGGGAAAATGACTTGATATACCCCTTGATTTTATCATTTAGAGATGATATATTTTTTATTGTGAAAGTGACTCATATATGCCCTTGCTGATATATAAATGGCTCAAATATGCGTTTTTCTCTAATGTAAGTGAAAAAAAATAATTTTTAATTATTATTTTTTTATAAAATATAATCTCATATGGGTATATTTAATCCTCCTCACACATATTTTTTAACTTATTTTGTTTCAATACTAATTTAAATTTATTATTTTGATGGTCAAATTTATTTATGTTTCACTAATTTTCTTGTTAAATTTATTATGAATGACCCATTTTTTTTTCAAGTACAAAAACTAAAGTAACAATATAGTCGAAAAAAATAGTTCTAAATTATAATATAGCCACAAAAAAATTAGTTTAAATTGAATTTTGCTAGAAGGATCATATATAATACATGAACATTTTTAAATTAAAAGTAAAAAAATATAAATTTAAAACTAATTTTTTCACTTCCGTTAAATGAAGGGTATATGTGGGCTCATTTTGTAACGGTAGGGGTATAGTCATTTGTATAACGGTAAGGATATATATGAGTCACTTTCATAACGAGGGGCATATCAACTCCAAATAACAAAGTTGATGGGTATATCAGACGCCCACTAACAAGTGTACTTAATATTTTAATTTTTATATTAAAATGCATAAACAAGAACGATTTTTTTTTTCCAAAAAGTAAAAGGTAAATTTAGATTAAAGTAATGGATACTAAGGATATATTTGTGCTAAACAATATCTATTTAATTTTTTATAATTTAAAAATACGTGTCTTCATATCATTCTAGTGATTTGGAGTATCAGAAGTGAAGAGTGTTTGGTTGCATGACAAATGTATGCACCAAAATAAGATTTTTTTTTTTTTTTTATAAATAAGAGATTTAAAAAAAAAAATTATTTTATTTTATTTTGTAAGTAATTTTGAGATTTTAATTCATGACAACAACTTATAAAAATAATTAAAATATTTTTTTATCCAAATAATATGTAAAACTTAAACTTTTATCTAATTGGCACACGTTTTTCCATTATTTATTTTTACTAAAAGTTATTGATTTGAATAATTTTACATTCACTAGGTTTGAATATATATAGGGGTCGTTTGGTTGGGAACAAGTTATTTCAGGATTAGCTATTCTAGGGTTAGCTATCATGTGATAACTTATCCCACCATGTATATGAGATAACTTATTCCATCATTATGATATAAATGGTAGGATAAGTTATCCCAAACATGACAAGCAAATAAGATACAAAAAATTAATTCCATCACTATTTTCTTATCCTATCACTATTTATTCTTATCCCTCATATCAAACGACCCCATAATATTATAATATAAGGTTATAAAAGAGATTCGGATGAACCACTTTACGCTACTAGTGCTGCCAATGTATATATGAATTATTATACCATTGCCACTAATTGATGTTATTGGGCTAGTAGTGATTTAGGGTGTGTTTGGTAAGAAGGAAATATGTTTTAAAAAATAAGTAAGTTTTTTATTTATTATTTTGTGGTGTCTAAGTTAAAAAATATTATATATATGATATAGAAAAATATTTAGGGTAATAAGGTGGTGGGGATGTGAATTAAGGGGGATGGGTTGAATATGAGTTCAATCTGTTTGCCAGGAGAGGAAATAATCAATATAAAATATTATTTATGAAGTTTATTTTTTCTAACTTTTATTAAAAACTGTTTTCCTTCATAGGTAAGGAACTTATTTTTCAAAATTTTCGACCAACTAAAAATAAAAAAAAAATTATTTTCATCCATACGAACACACCCTTAATTCATTTTATGGATTTATTATATATTCTATGAATTTTTATTTTACAATAAACTATAAAATATTGTCGTACGTCATACCAATCGAAGAACAGTACACCTAAAGTGTACACCTTCAGAGAGCTCGTTTGGATCTATTTTTTATTTTTAACTTATTTTAAATTATTTTAAGTTATTTTTTATCTTGTCAAACACTTCCTAATTTATTTTAATTCATTTATTTTACTTATTTTAATTTTTTTTTTTTATATTTGTCAAACACTTCCAGAATGGTGCTAGTCACTCATGCCTCTAAACAAAGCAAAACTATACATCAGTTATTCATATTCTTTCAACATCCCAGGTGTTGTGTTAAGCACCTGTTTAATATTGTTGTTATAAAATTACTTATTTTTAAAAATAGTGTTTTTGGAAAGTGCTTTTAAAAATTTGACTAATTTATTTGAAAAGTGTTTTTAATAAGTAAATTGTATTTATCTAATTTTATTAAAAAATGCTTTTGAGAGTTAAATTATGAAAAAAGACAAGTATCAATATATTTTTAATATTAAAATTATTTTATAGAGAAAGACTATTTTAAATATCGATTACAAAATTTTAATCAAATTAACATCTAATAATTTAAAATGGATAAAATGTAAAATTAATATTCTTAGGATAATAACTTGAATAAAAGACAAAAATAACATCATAAAATCTAATCCTTATGAAGTTCAGATTATCTTTCCAATACATAAAATAATACATAAATTATAAAATAAGTAATAAATAATAATATATAAACTTAACTTATGATATATGTTAATTAGTTAATAAGGAACATATTGGTAAATATGTATATGTGAATATTTAGTCTTCAAAATAATAATTTTCTAGTTCTACTTTTTTCTAAAAAGAGGAATCTTTTAGCTTCTTTTCAACCGTAGAAAAATTGTTTCTGCTTCTATTTGAAAGCAGTTTTAAGGAAAACTGTTTTATTCTCAAAAAAAAAAAAATTTTTTAACCTCTCAACAGCAATGCCAAACAGACTCTAATTGACAATCAACTAGTTACTTTTTTTTTTTATACATTTATGATAGCCTTCTCTGATAACTCACCACGTCATCACGCCACATAGGTGCCATGTGGCATAAAGTTGCCTATGTGGAAGCTTACATAGGAAAGAAGACTAGCCTTAGTGGAATAATTTAGAGAAAAATAGATAATTTCCTTAGAAGATTATATAATTACATAGAAGGCCTTTGGAAGATTATAGAATTATAGAGTATTCTAGAGAGACTTAATTGTAAATATGTAGGGACTTACCTAACAATTATTATTTATATATTAGCCGCAAAGATAGTAGTATAAATAGATGGACAACCATTTGTAAAATCATCAAGCAAAAATCAACAAGTTCTCTACAATACTATATTTCCTATCAATTCTCTTGTGCTCTTTCTTCCATTCTCTTAGCAATTCCTAGAGTTTTAGGCAGATTTGATATAACAAGATCGTAAGTTAAGTGTCAAGTGTCGCACGTAAGCTTAGTGAAAGACTAAGGACGTGACACTTCTCTTTCCTTTACCTCCCTTTGAATTTGGGAAATTACCACACCAACATGTGTAAAATATGACCTAAATTAGGAATGTGCAAATGACGAATCTTAAAGTCACGTTATATTAACAAATAATAGCATGGGTATATGAGACTTTTCTTAAATGAAAATGGTATGAATCAACCAAACTTTTAAAGAATGATATAAATGAGTCTTTTTTTAAAATTCGATAATATATTTGAGTCTTTTCCTTTATTTTAGAGAGGAAGAATACAATACTACAGAGATAAAGTTTACATCCAAAGTAGTGAAAAAACATGAGACATATTCTTAAATCACCTTTTGTGTACGTACATTTTAGGGTGAAACTAGAATTCAACACAGCCGAACTCAACAACTTTAATTCAAACTTACTAAATATGTACAAAAGTCAAATTCAAAACCCAGTTACTAAAATTTGATGTCGTTGTCCTAGAATTTAGAACCCATACTTTATCTATGATAAGAGATACTAACACACAAAAACAAATCACAAACAGAACACAACAAGTGCTGCAACCATGATACCAACAAAACTACTACTATATAAACAAGAGGTTACACAATAGAACAATATTTATTCTTTACAAAGTACTAAATAGAAAGTGCACTAATTATTCTAATGTACTGACATAAAGAGGATAGCTACAGTCACATTTTCTATAACAACCATCGTCTGTGAGACTGACAATATTTTATTATATGTTCTCCTATCACAACATCTTCCTATAGAAATCGAAAAATATTCAAACAAATCACCCTGTTATAGAGAAGCATGACTATATTAACTATTATTGTAATAGGTTTTTGCCACCAGACATAGAGGATTCTTCTTGTGCATGGTCATACCTGGCAAAGTATCGATATCAATATCTTCTTTTACCATCCCATAAGGCAATTCCCAATCAAATGCATAGAGAAGATTGGCGAGCGCGAGCTCCACTGTTGCTACTCCTAGTGAAATCCCGGGACACCCTCTCCTACCACCTCCAAACGGAATCATTTCAAATTCCCCTGACTTGTAGTCGATGCTATCATTGTTGTTTACATTACAAAATCTCTCAGGAATAAACTCGTATGGATTTTCCCAACATTCAGGATCTCTACCTATTGCCCACGCGTTGATAGAAACTGGAGTATTCTGTTTGATTTCATATCCATCTATGCTGCATTTTTCGATTGTTTCTCTTGGTATTAGTGGAGTGGGTGGGTACAATCTCAATGTCTCCTTTATAACTGCCCTGAGATAGGGGAGATTTTGGATATCATCTTCGTCTACTCTTCCTTTTTTCCCGACCAATGCTCTTATACCTTCTTGTAATTTCCTCATCGCGCTTCCCCCCTCCTTCATCAAGCTGTCATTGCCCACACTAATGCAGCAGCATTCGTGTCCGTTCCAGCAATAAATATGTCCTGAAAAAAGCAAAAATCGCGACACATTTAGTTAAACTCTGTATACTAGATATGATCAAATGTTCTGATTAATTCTCATAACTAGCTCAAATAGAGAAGTGAGAAAACCATTAGCACAGCTTTGATACGATCCCAAGTGAGATTCAAAGACGACGATGATAAATTTTGATCTTTTAAGACAATTAACATATCAACAATATCACCATCCATTGATTTTGGTCTAGTTGAGCTAAGGTGTTCATCAATGAGTTCTTGATAAAACAAGTCTAACTCATTGTAAATCTTTTCGAGTCGAGTAGCCTTTCTTGTGACTATACAATCAATCCAACGTCCGAAAATTGGGAAGTGATCAGAGAGAAAGGAACCTCCGATCATAGCTTGAGCTTCACATAAAAGTTTGCTAAACCTCTTACTTTCATAGCCTTTCTCATCATATCTCTTACCAAATCCAACAATACACGATATGTTGCTCGATAGAGATGACATAATCTCACTTAGATTAACCAATTTTGACGATGATGCAAGTTCTGTTACGCGATTGATCATCCTGGATACTTCATCTTCACGAATTGGACGGAAAGATTGTACCTTTTTGGGACTAAAGAGATGTAAGGTACAAATCTTTTTCATCTCTCTCCAATAATTGTTGTAAGGCGAAAAGGCGACATCCAAACCATTGTATGATAACTTTCTTTGGCCAAGATAAGATGGTCTACTAGAAAATGCGAAGTCATGAGTTTTTAGAACTTCTTTAGCAATTCTTGAAGATGAAATAACAACTAGTTGGGAAAAACCAAGTTTCATGAACATTAAGGGACCATATTTCTTTGAAAGTTGCCGTAGGTATTTATGAGGGGATTCTTGATTTAGTTGATACAAGTTTCCAACAAGTGGAAGCCTAGGGGGACCTGGTGGATGATTATTTGTGTATCCAAGTTTTACAAGGAAAATTACAATGAAAGGTATAGCTACTAGGAAGAGAAGCAACATATCCAATTTCCTTCTTGACTAACTTGTGTGAAAGTTACATGGGATGAATGGATTACAATGGATATCCTTATAAATTATAATCTTTGCATGTTATGTGAATCAAATGATACACGAGAGGTGGATTACAGCCAGCAAAATGGAATCGGCAAATTTTTATCATTCATTTTGGACCACAAGTTTTAAAAGTCTTCCTTTCTTTCTTAAATTTCGTGCTGAATCAAACTACTTCACATAAAATGAGACGGAAGGAGTAATAAATACGAAATTTTCTGATTGGGAATTCAATGTACTATGAAAAGTCCACAACCGACAAGATTTGCTTTATGTGTGGAAAACTATTATAACAACCAGGGGCGGCTCAAACCCATTGGTGGCCTAAGGCTAAAATCAAACTAGAGGCCTTAAAAAAAAATTATAAATGTTTTTATTTTAAATCTATTTTTCTAGCTTTTTGAGATGCAAAGTTGTTAATAATTTTTGTGTAGTCAATCTCCTCTAATAATTCCTTTTCAATCGATAATATAGCCAAACCACTTAATCTTTCTTGAGACATTGTCGATCTTAAATAAGATTTTATTATTTTTAATTTTGAAAAACTTCTTTCGGCTGAGGCGACTGTTACGGGAATTGTTAACATTATTCTATAAGCAATGTAAGCATTTGGAAAAGAATCAAGTCTTTTTATTTGATTGAGTATCTCAATTAGAGTACTGTCTTCTACTTTTATGATTTCCCTTAACACTTTTAATTCAGAAAATAAGTCTAAACTGTCAATATCGGAGTGAGTATTATGTTTTAAGGAACATTCAAGATTGAGACAATATTTTTTTAAATTCTCATCATCTAATGATCTCAAGTTTTTCCCACTAAATAGAAAACCAAAAGTATTTTCATATACTTCAAATTGTTCAAATCTATTTTGAAGTGAAAAGATGGCTTGGTCTACTATGTATAAGAAGTAATCAACTCTAAATGATTCTTCAAGAGATCTTGTGATTTCATTATCAACATTCTCATCAAATTGTTTTTTTCTATAAATTACACGTTTTTTACGAAATACAGGCTCAATATTCATCTCTAATGCAATTTCCTTAGCCGAAATCATAGCACTTGTAAATCCTTCTTCTCTATATGTTTTAAAAAAAGAAACTAAACCTCTTAATTGATCTATAGCGACATCAATATGCATATCTTTTGATTGTAAACTTTTACTAATTGAATTTACAGCAAATAGTACATCATACCAAATAGTCATACCCAATAAAAATTCAAAATTTTCAAGCTCAAAAATTGCTAAACAATTAGCTTCACTTTTAATTTTTGGATCATCACTAACTTCTTCTAATTTAAATAAAGCATCTCTTATTTGTGGAGTTTGAAATCTTATTGCTTTAACACTTTCAATACGACTTTTCCACCGTGTTTGTGACAATGATTTAAGAGTTAAACTAGGTACACTATCTTTTAAAATTTTCCACCGCTTAGTAGACGAAGAAAATAGTGAATATATACGTTGTACCACTCCAAAGAATGAAATAGCTTTCGTACAAGAATTAACCATATCACAAAGTACCAAATTTAGATTATGACAACCACATGGTGTATAAAATGATCTAGGATTTATATCAAGAAGTCTTTTTTGCACTCCTTGGTGTTTTCCCTTCATATTAGACCCATTATCATATCCTTGTCCTCTTAAATTATCAATATCAAGTCCAATACATTTTATTTCATCTAAAATAACTTCAAAAAGACCTTTTCCACTTGTATCATCCACTTTTAAGAATTCTAAGAAATATTCGGTTACATTTATTGGAGTTGTCGAAATATCTACACTCCGTATTATAAAAGACATTTGGTCTTGATGACTTGTATCTGGCGTGCAATCAAGTATGATAGAGAAATACTTTGTTTTTATAACTTTTTCAATAATCTTGTTCTTAATTTCACTTGCCAATAAATTTATTAATTCATTTTGTATATTATGTCCAAGATAATGATTATGAATTTCATCATGTTTGATTCGTCGAATATGTTCTTGCATAATTGGATCAAATTCTGCAATCATTTCAATAAGACTCAAGAAATTTCCGTTATTTTCTTGATAGATTTTTTCATTTTTCCCCCTAAATGCCAAATTATTTCTTCCAAGAGTTTTTATGACGGAAATAATTCTTGACAATACATTTTTCCAATGTTCTCTATCTCTATTAATTTGGTCTTGAATGTTTTTATCGATTGTTTTATTATTACGCAATCTAAATTCTAAATCAATCCATGAACTCATATTAATAATATGTTGGCTAGTTGTTTCATGGGTTCTAAGCTTAGTAGTAAGATTTTTCCAATCTCTACTACCTTCATTAGCTAACTTATTATTCGTTGCATTAAATGTCGTATTAAACAACTTACAACAAAAACAAAATACCTTATTCAAATCTTTGGAATAAACTAACCATCTTCTTTCATGTCTTTCTCCATTTGCCAACTTTTGAAAATAATATGTAATAGAAAAGTGCCTTAAAAATTTATCCTTTGGAAAACATGTGTCGGTAATTCTAATTGGTCCTTTTCTACTAAAAAGTCTCTTAACTTTGTATCAACAATATTCCATTGACTAGGATCATAGATATTTTTAGGAGTATGATTATTTAATTCATTTATAAGTTCTTGATTTTCTTGGGAATCTACATACGACTTTTCACTAATTTCCTCTCCTTCTTCTTCTTTTTGGTTTATATCATTATCTAACTCAACTTCAACTAAGTTTGTAACTTGTTCTTCTAAAGAGCATTCCCCTACCTTTTTTGTTTTAATTTTATCATTGTTTTCCAAAAATTTATCAAGAGCACCTTTTTGAGATTTTATCAAGTTATCGACTTTTCTTTTTCTTTTAAGTTTTGAATGACCGGATTCATATTTTTTAGTTGACATATTAAAATCTAACAAATATTTTAAACACTATTTACAATATCAAATAAAAAATATAATAAACATAAGACACAAAACAAAAATAATATTAGAAATTAGAATGATATTACCAAATTCAAAAGCTATGAAGACTTGATTTTCGAAAATGAATCGGGCTGCTGCAATATAGTTTTCTCCAAATTTAAAATATAAATTATCAATAGAACAAGTAAATTTTTTTAGCTTTGAATAAGAGAGAGATGTAAGATTAGAAAAGAGAAAGTGAGAAGAAATAGAAGGGAGGAGGATAGAATATATAAAAATAAAATTAGAAAAAAAAATAAAGTAAAACAAAGAAGATAACTTGTAAGTTAAAAAAAAAGTACACAACTTTTCAACTTTTTATGGGAAAGTTAAAAAGTCATAGTCATATCTATGACTATCACTTCATTTAGCCGTTTAAACTTATTGACTTAGCTCTAACAATTTTTATTTTTTTTAAATTTAATCTTTCCTAATTAACTAAAAAATGAGGCCTTTTCATTTATTGTCTTAGTTCTAATATTTTTTTTAAAATTTAATCCTACCTAATTAACTAAAAAATGAGGCCCCCTAAAGGACTTTTTTACAAGCCTTGCCAGCCGCCCCTGATAACAACTTTAATAATTAAAATGGGTAGAGAAAAAGTTAAATGATATTGACTAGCATTATTAGTTGAGACATGAACCCTATTAGTTTAGCATCAAAATAGACATCAGTAGACTTGAGACTTAGACTTTTCTTATAAATTATTACTTATGTTAGGCCCCAATCAATAATATCAATGGAAAATTATTAGTCCTTGTGAACCCTACTCTCTCCATCTCTCATAAATAATCGCTCCTAATAAGAAGAAAAAGTGTTTTTATTAATATATTTAGTGGCGGAGCCACCTTACTATTAGGGGGTTCATCCGAATTCCCTTCGGTGAAAAATTATATAATTTATACATGATTAAAATAATGTTTTAGGTATATATAGTAGATGTCGAACTCCCTTTGGCTACTTCGTGTGTCTATTTTTTCAGATTTTGAATCCCCTTTATGAAAATCCTGATTCTGCCACTGAACATATTAGGGACGAGTTGACATATTTAGTCTATGATTGGTGTCAAATTGAAGTGTCTAGATATACATTTTTAAAATTAGAATGCTTACTTATCAGGTAACGTTAAGAAGTCTAGAATAAAGACATTGTTGTTATGTTTGTTTGTCTTTTTTCCTTTTCGTTTTTTTTTTTTTGTTATTTTGGCTTTCTTTATCTGCATACATCATTCATGACAAAATTTAAGCCTAATGCCAACAACAGCCATATCCGCTGCATAAGTTAAAATATCTGATGGATCATGTTATTATCCAAAACTATATTTTGTCCAAAATGTTCAAACTCTGCCGTTTATGATATTTTCCCCTTTTTACTTAACTTTTTTTGGAATAACACATTTTAATATTTAGTTAGACTTATATTTTAGGAAAAACTATATAAATGGGCCATAAAACTCAAAATAATTACATGTTCATATCATAATTCGAAGTAATTCAAGAAGTACCCATTCTCTCAAAAAAAATATACAACACATACCCCACATTCATTAAGGCTGATAATTTTTGCATTGGTATCATTAAGACTGATAATTTCGCTTAACTGATACTAAATAAGTATATATATACTGTATTGGTATCATTAAGGTTTCTTGTTCCGAAATTCCGAAATTACTCATTAATCAATGATACTATAAGAGTATATGTATATTGTTATGGTATCATTAAGATTTCTTATTTAGAATTACTCATTAGTCAATGATACTATAAAAATGTATGTATATTGTTGTGGTATCATTAAGATTTCTTATTCAGAAATTACTCATTAGTTAATGATACTATAAGAGTATATGTATATACTTGTGATATCATTAATGTTTCTTGTTCAAAAATAACTCATTAGTCAATGATACTATAAGAGTATATGTATATTGTTATGGTATCATTAAGATTTCTTGTTCATAAATTACTCATTAGTCAATGATACTATAAAAATATATGTATATTGTTGTGGTATCATTAAGATTTCTTATTCTGAAATTACTCATTAGTCAATGATACTATAAGAGTATATGTATATTGTTGTGGTATCATTGAGGTTTCTTGTTCAAAAATTACTCATTAATCAATGATACTACAAGAGTTATATGTATATTGTTGTGGTATCATTAATGTTTCTTGTTCAGAAATTACTCATTAGTCAATGATATTATAAAAGTATGTATATATATATTGTATTGGTATCGTTAAGGATTCTTGTTCGGAAATTACTCATTAGTCAATGATACTATAAGAGTATATATATACTAGTATCATTGACTATGAGTGATATTGATACCAATACAATTTATGGCACTGATTTATCAATTAAGCGAAATTAGTTAGGGGTATATAGTGTAATTATTTAGTGGGGTATGAATGTAAAGGGGTATATGTTTGTAATTATTTTGCTTTAATGGGGGTATTTGCTTAGTTTCTCCATTTTATTTTCGTGAGTTGATTTATCTTAGAGTTGTCAATATGGGTTGACCCACCCCATTCGGGCTTAGCCTATATAGGCTTTGGAATTTAACGGGCTAAGTCGGGCTGACCTATTTGTTTTGTGGGCCAATAAACAGCCAGTCCAACCCACTAATAGGTGGACTGCGGACCGTGCTGGGTTAGCCCACTTTTTTTAAAAGTATGTTTTTTTTATAATTTTTAAAATTAAAGTATAATTTTAAAATATTAGCATAAATATCGACAAGACATTTTCATTTTCATCTACAGTTTATATGCAACATTAATTAGTTAAACATTATAAAATAACTAAATTTAGGAACTACGTATAATATTTTACACAAAAAAAATATTATCATTTTGAGAAAAATCATGCAACCAGTTTTGAATAGCAACAAGTGATTGGATATTTTCACGATGGATGCAACTTCTATACTTGGTGAGAACACGTCCACCAATGCTAAATGATGATTATGATGATACTATAGTAGTATGAATACTAAGTATATCACGTTTGATGATTCTAAATTTTAATATTTATAACTTTAAATAGACTTTGAGTTTGAACTTTTGTTATTTTTAATATTCTATATTATTATTATTTTTAATTATTTTTTTTATCTAGCCTAGGGCTAGGCCTGTCACACCCCTTTTTGCAACCAGCGGTAGAGTGTTTCCAATTTAAGTGACGGTATTGAATATGGATTATTTTATTTTTTCAGAGTCGCCACTTGGAATTGAGTTATGGTGTTCCAGGTCACCTTTTTTATTGAATCCCTAATCAAAAGAAAATAACTCTTTATTTTAGTCTGCGAACTAGAAATTCAGGTAAGGAATTCTGTTGACCGGGGGAAGGTATTAGGCATCCCTCGAGTCCCGTGGTTCTAGCATGGTCGCTTTTATTGACTTATACTTATCTTAATATATTTTTGGATAATTTGTGTCTACATTCCATGGTTTGCCTTTTTTAAAATTTTTTTTTATTGTTGAACTTTTTATTTGGTGTTAACCTAGATGCGTAACCGCATTCTTGGTCTTGATATTTAGAGACATAATTGTTTTCTTTGCAACACACTTAATAATTTTTTTACCTACACATTTGATTTGAATTAATAAAAGTTAATTGTTAAAAGGGTTTGAGACAAAGTGCTTCACCGCATCCTTGAATTTCTTCTAAGCATCTCAAAAAAAGATGTGTAGCCACATTCTTAATTGAGAGAAATTTAATTATGTTTGTACTTGTCCAACGTATAATATATCCTAAGATATACCTATTATTATGTTAAAACAATCTAAAAGTAAATGGCAACGTTAAAATGTTAAAGTAACCTAAACACGTTTTCTATATTTCACTTATCACCTTCCCCCCACAAAATATTACATTTAATTAATTAAATCTCATCTTATTAACATAATAATATTTCCAGTCGTTTAACAAAATAGAGCAGTGTTATTCGAGATATGTTTTTTACTATTCTAATTATAAATAATAATTTTTAATGAATGATAGAAAAATAATTAACAAATTAAGGTCACACTTAATTAATTATTAATAATATGTGTTGATATATCTTAATAACAAAAGAAAATATCTTAAATAAAACTTTTTATTTCTGTAAGTTAGTAAACCGAAATCTAATATCCTAATTAATGAACCCATAAAATTGCTTTTTAGAAAAAAATAAAAGTAAAAAAAAAACATCTTTAGTATTTATGCTAAATTTAAACTAGCATTAGATCTATGACCTATAGAATACCAAGATTCTAAAACACTTTAAATGATAAGATTAAATTGCATTAAAAAAATGTATTTTTTGGCTAACAAACAATGATTTACTTAGTCCGTTTTTAAATTATGCTATCAACGAATAACTCAAAACTATGTGAATTGATCAAATTAATTAACAACAATCCACGAGTCAGGTTTTGGCTTGATAAAATCGAGCGAATAAAGAAAAATATTGATTCCTTAGTGAGCAAGAAGCAATTATACGTTATATCATATTTTAATCCAAATGCAACACTACAAATATTTACATGTATTTCAATATTATAATGGCAAAGCTAAACACACATGAAATTTAAATAAATTCAGGACACCAGAATTAAGTACTATATAATCATGAAAATCAAATTATAAAATAAATGTTAAATAGTACCTCTTGCGAAAATCAACTCACGAAAGAAAAGCAATTCTAATAGGGAACCACGAACTCGAAATCACGAAAGCAAACCTTGAACTCAATCTTTGTTTGTGAGTAAAATAAAATGTATAATAAGAGGACAAATTCGTATGTTGCGTGCGCGTGCAGGCGAAAGTCTATTGCTGAATTTTTTTTTTCTCCTTTTCTTTGGTTTTGTGCATCTCTCTGTGTATATTAGTGTGGCTGACTGTTGTTATAGGTGTAGTAGTGGTGTAGGTGGAGTGGAATTGGGGTAATGGGAGAGGGTAGTGGGTAGTGATGAGGATAATGGGTAATTTTTTATAAATTAAGTATATACAAAATTATAATAATAAAATATTAATTGTTTTGAACTAATTAAAAATATTAAATGGCTAATTAAAAAATAAAATTAAGAAACACTAGTTTATTTATTACATCTAATTTAAAAGAAAATATATATTTTTTTTGTAACTTTTCATTTCTTTTTTTAAACAATTAAAAATAAAACTTACCTTAAAAAGTGATTCGATTTTTGTTGTTTTTAAATCTTTTAAAACAAACTTAATAAAAATAATATAAAAATCAAAATATTTAATTTAGATTTATAAAAATATTTAAGCTCTAAAAATGGTGTAAAATTTTAGGTTCGATAAAAAATTATGTGTCTACAGTTTGCTCCTCTTTGACCAGAAACACGAAGGGTTTTCAGACAAAGAAGTAGATAACGTGACAAGTTTTGACCGGACTTGTATTTGAAGGAAAAATCTGTGTTACCGAGTCTTGGTTTTGGACATCCTACATATCCCGGGTTATAAGGGAATCAAGTCACATGTAGTTCAAGGAGATAAGGTGATGCGTTGGAAGTTAATTGAGGTTCCATCGAGGCGCCAGGTCGCGGTTCTTATCCTTACATAAAAAAGAAAAATAAAACTAATAGTCAAAAGGAAAATAAAAGTACAAGCTTCTATCTATTCAGCTTCTCTTGAGTCTTCACTTGTGTCTTGACTTTGAGATATCACTTTGATTTTTATGAGTATCTTGATCTTGAATGAATCCGATGCTTAACTTGCCACTTAGAGTGAGTTTTTGGCACTCTTCGAAATGACAATTTGAAGATGTTCTTGAATGACTGTATGTTATCTTGATCAGAAGCTGAATAGAAAAAGATGTGAGGAAGTCAGGCTAGGATTTGTTTATCCTAAGAGAAAATGAAAAATAACAGTCTCAGACTAGGAAGTGTTTATCCTAGGAGAAAATGAAAAATATCAAACTCAGACTAGGAAGTGTTTATCCTAGGAAAAAATGAAGAATATCAATCTCAGACTAGGAAGTGTTTATCCTAGGAGAAAATAAAAAATAACAATCTCAGACTAAGAAGTGTTTATACTAGGAGAAAATAGAAAATAACGCCTCAGACTATGAAGTGTTTATCCTAGGAGAAAATAAAAATAATTGTCTCAGACTAGGAAGTGTTTATCCTAGGAGAAAATAAAATAACTGTCTCAGACTAGGAAGTATTTAACCTAGGAGAAAATAACTAAATCACATTATGTAGGAGGGTCCTGCTAATCCCATTGTCCAGAAGGGTCCTGCTAAACCTAATCCCATTGTGTAGGAGGGTCCTGTTAAACTAAATCCCATTATGTAGGAGGGTCCTGCTAATCCCATTATAAGGGTCTTTGCTATACTACGTCCCATTGTTCAGGAGGGTCCTTGCTATACTACGTCCCATTGTTCAGGAGGGTCCCTGCTATACTACGTCCCATTGTTCAGGAGGGTCCCTGCTATACTATGTCCCATTGTTCAGGAGGGTCCCTGCTATACTACGTCCCATTGTTCGAGAGGGTCCCTGCTATACTACGTCCCATTGTTTGGGAGGGTCCTTGCTATACTACGTCCCATTGTTCGGGAGGGTCCTTACTATACTATGTCCCATTGTTCAGAAGAGTCGTTGCTGTTCTACGTCCCATTGTTCAGGAGGCTTCTTGCTATACTACGTCCCATTGTTCAGGAGGGTCCTTGCAATACTACGTCCCATTGTTCAGGAGGGTCTTTGCTATTCTACGTCCCATTATTCATGAGGGTCCTTGCTATACTACGTCCCATTGTTCAAGAGGGTCCTTGCTATACTACGTCCCATTGTTCAGGAGGGTCCTTTCTATACTACGTCCCATTGTTCAGGAGGGTCCTTGCTATACTACGTCCCATTGTTCAGGAGGGTCCTTGCTACACTACGTCCCATTGTTTAGGAGGGTCCTTGCTACACTACGTCCCATTGTTCAGGAGGGTCCTTGTTACACTACGTCCCATTGTTCAGAAGGGTCCTTGCTACACTATGTCCCATTGTTTATGAGGGTCCTTGCTATACTACATCACATTGTTCAGGAGGGTCCTTGTTACACTACGTCCCATTGTTTAGGAGGGTCCTTGCTATACTACGTCCCATTATTCAGGTGGGTCCTTGCTACACTACGTCCCATTGTTCAGGAGGTCCCTTGCTACACTACGTCCCATTGTTCAGGAGGGCCCTTGCCACACTACGTCCCATTATTCAGGAGGGTCCTGCTAATCCCCTTATGTAGAAAGATCTCACTTAACAGAATCATCAAATAAAATCACCACAATATTTATTTTTCCCAGTTTGCACCAAAAAAATATTAGTTAGATGTTAACATAAATGAGAATTACTTATACCAAAAGAAAAATGTAAGACATAGATGCAATTAGGGTGTTTGTTTCGTAGAAATGAAAGATGACATAGTGTTCATTCACTAGAATTCCTCTAGATTGTTTGTTCCTAAGGTCAAAACACAACTTAAGTGCTTGTTCCCTAGAAATGAAAGATGATAGGGTGTTTGTTCCCTAAGGTTAAAATGTAACTAGAGTACTTATTCCCTAGAAATGAAAGTGATTTGATTTTTTTTTTTAACAAATAAAAATATGCTCCAATTTTTAAATTGACGAACTTTCAAACTCTTTTTGATTTATCGTTTTTTCATTTTTTTTCAAATGATCCAATTTCATTTCTTCAAGGATATAAAATTTTATTTTGTGAGACTGAGCCCATTGTAGGACTGCCTACGTATCTTGTATGGCAAGAATCAAGTCAAACATAGTTCATATAAATCAAAATTAATATTTATTTATTTTTTATTATTTATTTTTTTACAAAAGATCTCTTTTTTTAAAAAAAAACTAGAGGAAAAAAGAAAGAAATTAATTCATGGTTGAGATTGTTTTGACTTTACTTGGTACCAAAAATTAGTATTATGCATATGAATCACCTTCAACTACTTTTAGACAAATTTGAGGTCAACTTTGAGTAATTCTTATAATTTCAAATGGTATCTCAAACATTCTAAAGTATTAACAAAATCAGTCCATCTTGAATAAATTAAGGGACTAGAATTATTCATATCCTCATGTTTCAAATGCCCTCGCAACAAATGAAGTCCTACTTCACACAATAGAAGTGTTCTGATCTTAGGACATTTTAGAGGTCACTCACACTCAAAAAGATGTTCAGTGCATGAGATTGAGATACCATATGCTTGGCCCTTATGTAAGTATCCACTAATATGAGAACACAAAAAATGAGATCAAATAGGACTTTTCATCGGCTTGTAATGTAGGCTTAGGGAAAGGTAGGATATTCATTTGGGATTGCACAATACTCTCAATATTTTTCATTTTCGCATTTGACCTTTGTTTTCTTCATTTGACCTTTGTTTTTTTGAAAGCTTCTCCTCATTTTTTTTCTTCATTTTTCTCTCCTTTTCGTTAAAGGTTTTTTTTTTGTTCTAGCTTTTCTTTGTCATTTTTTTTTTGGACCTTCACATATTTGACCTTTTCACTTTGTTTTCAACTTAGATCTTTGACATTGTGTAGATAATTGATAATGCACTAAAGGAGGTGAGATCAAGGAATAGTGCATTTATGCACTCAAAAAGATATATGCTAAGATGTGGTTATTCAAATAAAAAGGTTTTAATGCTCAAAATGGGAGTTCTATGGATAACATGTCATTTGGAAGGCTTGAAAGGCACAATCGGATCAAAGAAAGCCTATAATCATTTCCCAAGTTAAATGTTGTCCAAAATTTCGCCTCAACCTACATTCGGGCAAAGTTCTAGATCAACAAACTCATGCTTTTGAATTTTATTTCTAAGGCTCACCACACAATGCACATGAAACAATGAGGTCGAATTTGTTTAGTCTTAACTTTGAGCAAAACAGTTTCTCAAGTATTACATAAACATATCAAGAGATACCAAAAGAAGTCGATAGGTCACAACAAAGTTGACTTGTCTTGCCAAATAGTTTAACACTTTTTTTTCTTATGCATATTCCTAAACATGTTGGTACCAACCAAGTTAAATTTTCTAGATTAAAAAATTTTCTTGAAGAAATGTCGTACCTGAAACAGATTTTTCATCTTTTTTTTTTAGATATTAAAATAAGGAAGAGAAACATTTTTATTTGAACTTTGATTTAAAAAAAATAAAAATTGCCCCAGTTTTTGTGATAAGGACTTTCTAGATTTTTCCTTGATTGGACCGAACCTCAAAATAAGGTTGCCTACGTATCTTGTCAAAATAAGAATCAGGTCAAACGTACTTCAAGAAGATTTGATATATGAAGTAAAAGTTTTGTTTTATTTTATTTTTAAAGAAGGGTAAAACCCCTATTTTTAGAAGGAATAAACAAATTTTTGTCTTTTTTTTTTTTTTTAAATAAGGATTAAGAACTTCCTATTTTTTGTTTTGAAATTTTAAATAAGGATCAAGAATTTTTTTTTGAATTTAACTGAACCCGAGGAAGGTTGCCTACGTATCTCATCGAGGTGAGAATAAGGTGTGCATAGTTCGTTTAGATTGAACTTTTCAAAGTATTATGAAAGGAAACTATTTTGAATTTCTATTATCAACTGTACAAAAGAAACTTAAATAATTTATTTATTTATTTTTAAATTTTTGTGAAGTAGTGAAAAAAATTTCATTCCATGTTTGAAAAGGGTATAATAACTTATAAAAGATTTTTTTTTTTTTTATGTTTCTCTCTTTTTTTATTTTGTAAAAATGAAAAGATAACATTTTCTCTTATTCCATTAATCACACTAAAATGAATCAACTTGCAAAGACTTTCTAAATAAATGCATTTTCATGTAGCACATAAAATGATCTATATGGTTAAATACGATAGGGGTACATGTCCTAGATGGATCCGACCCCTATGTCGAATCCCACCAAGTCAAATGCAAATGATGAAAATAAGCGGAGCCTACTAGAGATAGCCATGCCTATATTTCAGGTTTAATAAGCTCAAACCTAAAGAGATTAGTATCTAGACTAGCTTACCCGAGTGGACAACTCGAGTCAGGGAGGGGCAACTTATTGGTAGCAGCGCTATTTCGACTTAATTGCTGGTCAACCCTGCCTAACACATGTGACTAAATATCCTTCACTGGGTGTCAAGACACTCCAGCTTTATCTCAAGGGAAAGTAGGATGCATAACTGCATTCCTATGAACGTGTGTTAGGTGTATTCAAAAACTTAAAATGGTTGTGCAAATGAAGACAATTTAATACAATTCAACAATATCAAAGCAATAAATGAGCAACAATTAAGCCATCATACACAATGTATCCAAAAAATAGCAATAAGATCAAGTAAAAGTCAATATAATAAAGCTCGATTTCTGGTTAGTCACCAACGGAGTCGCCAGAGATGTCACACCCCTTTTTGCGACCAGCGGTAGGGTTTTTCCAATTTAAGTGACAGTATTGAATAGGGATTATTTTATCTTTTCAGAGTCGCCACTTGGAATTGAGTTATGGTGTTCCAAGTCACCTTTTTTCTTGAATCCCTAATAAAAAAGAAATGACTCTTTATTTTAGTCTGCGAACTAGAAATTCGGATAAGGAATTCTGTTGATCGATGGGAAGATATTAGGCATCCCTCGAGTCCCGTGGTTCTAGCACGGTCACTTTTATTGACTTATACTTATCTTAATATATATTTGGATAATTTGTGTCAACATGCCATGATTTGCCTATTTTTTTATTATTTTGTTTATTGTTGAACTTTTTATTTGGTCTTAACCTAGATGTGTAACCGCATTCTTGGTCTTGATATTTAGAGACATAACTGTCTTCTTTGCATCACACTTAATAATTTTTTTACCTACACATTTGATTTGAATTAATAAAAGTTAATTGTTAAAAGGGTTTGAGACAAGGTGCGTCACCGCATCCTTGAATTTCTTCTAAGCATCTCAAAAAAAGATGTGTCGCCACATTCTTAATTGAAAGAAATTTAATTACGTTTGTACTCGTCCAACGTATAATAGATCCTAAGATATACCTATTATTATGTTAAAACAGTTTAAAAGTAAATGGCAACGTTAAAATGTTAAAGTAACCTAAAAACCTTTTCTATATTTCACTTATCCCCCCCCCCCCCCTCCTATAAAATAGTACATTTAATTAATTAAATCTCATCTTATTAACATAATAATATTTCCAGTCGTTTAACAAAATAGAGCATTGTTATTCGAGATATGTTTTTTACTATTCTAATTATAAATAATAATTTTTAATGAATGATAGAAAAATAATTAACAAATTAAGGTCACGCTTTAATTAATTATTAATAATAAGTGTTGATATATCTTTATAACAAAAGAAAATATCTTAAAATAACACTTTTTATTTCTGTAAGTTAGTAAACCCAAATCTAATATCCTAATTAATGAACCCATAAAATTGCTTTTTAGAGAAAAATAAAAGTAACAAAAAACACCATTAGTATTTATGCTAAATTTAAACTAGCATTAGATCTATGACCTATAGAACACCAAGATTCTAAAACACTTTAAATGATAAGATTAAATTGCATAAAAAAAATGTATTTTTTGGCTAACAAACAATGATTTACTTAGTCCGTTTTTAAATTATGCTATCAACGAATAACTCAAAACTATGTGATTTGATCAAATTAATTAACAACAATCCACGAGTCAGGTTTCGGCTTGATAAAATAGAGCAAATAAAGAAAAATATTAATTCCTTGGTGAGCAAGAAACAATTATACGTTATATCATATTTTAATCCAAATGCAACACTACAAATATTTACATGTATTTCAATATTATAATGGCAAAGCTAAACACACATGAAATTTGAATAAATTCATGACACCGGAATTAAGTACTATATAATCATGAAAATCAAATTATAAAATAAATGTTAAATAGTACCTCTTGCGAAAATCAACTCACGAAAGAAAAGCAATTCTAATAGGGAACCACGAACTCGAAACCACGAAAGCAAACCTTGAACTCAACCTTTGTTTGTGAGTAAAATAAAATGTATAATAAGAGGACAAATACGTATGTTGTGTGCGCGTGCAGGCGAAAGTCTATTGCTGAAATTTATTTTTTTCTCCTTTTCTTTGGTTTTGTGCGTCTCTCTGTGTATATTAGTGTGGCTGACTGTTGTTATAGGTGTAGTAGTGGTGTAGGTGGGTAGTGTGAAGTGGAATTGGGGTAATGGGAGAGGGTAGTGGGTACTGATGAGGATAATGGGTAATTTTTTATAAATTAAATATATACAAAATTATAATAATAAAATATTAATTGTTTTGAACTAATTAAAAATACTAAATGGCTAATTAAAAAATAAAATTAAGAAACACTAGTTTATTTATTACATCTAATTTAAAAGAAAATATATATATTTTTTTGTAACTTTTCATTTCTTTTTTTAAACAATTAAAAATAAAACTTATCTTAAAAAGTGATTCGATTTTGTTGTTTTTAAATCTTTTAAAATAAACTTAATAAAAATAATATAAAAATCAAAATATTTAATTTAGATTTATAAAAATATTTAAGCTCTAAAAATGGTGTAAAATTTTAGGTTCGATAAAAAATTACGTGTCTACAAGGCCAACCCATATTGCTTAACCCCACAGACAAGCAGACTTATCCCAGCCGAGCTAAAAAATCCTTATCTTAAATGGATTCCAAAAATCTTAGCCCAACCCTGTTATATCACGGGTTAAGTCAGGCCTGGCCAACAGACCTAGCCTACATTGATGACTCTAACTTATATTGATTCCAATATATAGTTTACTCTCCCTCAATTCCAAATATATAGTAACTTTAGCTCAAAAAGAATAATTATACTTTTCGGAATTCAAGAGTAAACTAATAATTATTTTTAATAATACCTTTAATTTTAAAGAAGTATGCAGATTATTTAAGATAAAAAAGAAACAATTTACCTTTATTATATAGAAATAACATAATAAATTATATATATTTTTATGAGCGCGAAAAAAGCTAAAATAGGATTTGGTGCACCTGTGGCGATAATTATTAGTCAGCTTTGGCTAAAAACAGCAGTTTAGAAGAACGATATGGATGTCATCTCAAGGTGATAAAGTCATATAAATGAACAGAACCATAAACAACAAAAGGTGCTGTAAACATGATTGCTAATGAATAAGCATACAACTAACCACATTCCTCAATGGATGCACCTTTCTTTATACTTTTCAATGTAATTAAGAAAATTTATTGAAAATTTACCTTTGTTTCTCATTTGTACAAGCTTCCCCATTTGCTGTTTTATTTTCTGCACTTAATAGTTCATTATAAATATATATATATAGATTATAACAGATCATAGTTGTCATGCTCATCACAGCCTCCACTGGACGTGGTCGACACTCGATATTATTGTTGGACTGAGCGTATTCATAACATGACATAAAACTAAACATGAGCGGAATGCATAATTTAAAAACACACTTGTCACGACCCAAGTATATCCCTAGTCGTATGCAATTTTCACAACTCCTTAACCACTACACTAAACCTTCAGCTTGTGTCAAGAGGTGTCAACACTTTTATATATATTCATTAAACCAAATTTTGATCTGTATATACTATGTAATTGTTTGATGAAGGGGGTCGCGGCAGCTCCACCCCTGGTAACACAATGTTTAGAGTAACAAGTGATCTCAAGCTGCATGACATAAAGATTCATACATATAAACTTAAATAATCGATGCAGATGTTGAGCCTGAAGGATAAAAGAAATCCAAGTCTTAACTTGATAATCAAAATGAATTTCGTCCTAAAACAATCCATAAAGCTGAAAACTTATATTTGTAAGGCTCTACTAAGATGAGTTACTAGGACAAGCCCCCAGCTAACTCTAACTATCTGAAAACTGAATGACTGAAATACAGAAAAATAACATAGGGGTTGTCCTCGAAAGATAAGGACTCAGCAGCACTGCTACCGAGCTGATCGAAAGTTTTACTAACCATGAGTTGGATGTTGAGCGCTTGAACCTATATTATAAAATAATATAACAACACAATCCAGAAGCATGAAATATCTGTATTTTGAGGGTTCATGAAAATATACTAAAATTTAAAGGAAAACATGTATCTATGTAATCATACGTTTTCAAGAAATCCAATCTCCAAGGTTCAAGAAATAAATTTTTGGCATCCTTTCCTCCAAACACCACACTTTTCTCCAGAATTCAGAGCATGTAAGGCTATCTCCAGACGTGGAAATATCTTGTTCTTCCCCACAAACTACATTTTCATGTTTTTAGAATATCTTTCATGAGTAAGTTAGGGTTAGAACGAAACCCTATGTTCTTGAATTGTTCTTAATTTTATATGAAACCGTAAGAACCTTCCATGGAAGCATCCTATTTCCACGATAATTCTTAACCTCATGAGTTTTACAATATTTCCTCCGTAAAATTATTAATGATCATTATGAAAGTAATAGTTCCTATATTTAAACCTACTAGTAATTTCTTAATGACTTCTTAATGACTTTTTGATGGTTTCTTGAAGGATTTCTTGAAAATTCTTATGGTATTAACCCTAGAATTATGAGTTATTCTAAAAGTCATCATATTTACTTCAATCTTTCAACCTTCTACTAAAGTTATTGTCTTAATTATTCAAACCATTAATGTTTTTAATAATTTCGAAAAAAATAATTTTATGATTCACTACACCTATTATTAGTATAAATATATATCTATCGGGCTTTGTTTTCCTTCAACATACTACAAATTTCTCATTTGCATCTCAAATTTTTTAGTTATTATTGAAGATTTTGTTTGTGCTTGTGAGTTTGATGCCAAAATTTTCTTTTTATGCTTTGTAATAACTATTATACAATCAATTCTTTTTACTTTTTTATTTTTTGCATATTCATGTTTGAATCGAAGGAAGATTCATATGACTTCTGACCACATTTAAGTTGATCATGACAATATTCAACATATGTATCAGTTTATATTTTACTTTTCAGGCATATTAGTTAACTTTATGATATATATATATATACAAAGAAAGTTGAATAATATATGTATCATTTAAATTTACTATTTGCAATACAAACATTGTATCAAGTAGTTTGAGGTAAATGTGCAACACACGTTCCCAGAAACTAGTATTACTAATTAAAGTTAGATATTAATTAAAGGAAAAATGGCCTGATATACCTCTCAATTTTGTCCTTTAGAGCTGATATACCCCTCATTATATGAAAGTGACACATATATACCCTTACCGTTATACAAATGACTCACATATACCTATTTCCGTTACAAAAGTAGCTCACATATACACTTCATCTAACGGACGTGAAAAAATTAATTTTAAATTTATATTTTTAACTTTTAATATAGAAAATTTCATGTAGGAGTATATATGATCCTTCTAGCAAAGTTAAAAGTATATTTTAATTTTTTTCATACATAAATTATTTTTTGACTTCTTTGATTATATTGTTTGAGGTTCTTATTCTTTTTTTTCTTTCATTCTTTAGTGTAAAGAAAATTTTTTAAAACTAATCTTTTTGTGGCTATATTATAATTTAAAATATTTTTTTTGGCTATATTGTAATTTAGTTTTTATATTTGTATAAAAAGAATTAGGATATCTATAATAAATTTTACAAGAAAAATTGGTGAAACATGAATAAATTTGACCATCAAAATAATAAATTTAAATTAGTTTGATACAAAAAAAGTATAAAAAAATACGTGTGAGGAGGATCAAATATACCCCATATGAATTTTATATATATATATATATATATTTTAAAATAATTAAAATTAATTTTTCCACTACCGTTAAAGAAAAAAGTATATGAGATTTTGTACAATATTACTCTGCATCCACCTTATGAGTGTGGACTTAGCAATAAGGTCATTGATATCCCAAAAGGTTAAGGTCAAAGGGCATTTTTGGCCCAAAAAGTAAATGGAGTTCAATATAACACATATCATGTTTTCTATATAACTTCCTACATTATAACATTATCCTTCCGGATTCCCTAAGAAAAATGGAGCCGTGGAAAGACTTGAAGGGGAAAGTAGTGATGATTACAGGGGCGTCATCTGGAATTGGGCGAGAGTTGTGTCTCGACTTGGTCAAAGCCGGTTGCAGCATCATTGCTGCTGCTAGGTGTATTGACAGGTTGAAATCTCTTTGCAACCACATTAATTCAGAGGTGTTAACCTGTTATATTCTGAATAATGACAACTCGCAGGAAATCAACAAGGAAGGAAATTGAGCAACCTGGAAATCATGAAGGCATTATGGAAAACAACACAAAGAAGAAGCTCAAGACAAATCAAGATCAGATAACCAGAATCCTAGTCAGATTCATGGAGCCACGCATGGAAGGCAAGAGATCTCAAGTCAAGCAATACAAACATTTGAAGAAGTAAAGAGAATATATGTAAATCAATCAAGGAAGAATATATCAACCAAGATTCAATGAAGGGATTGAAGATCAACCAAGATTCAAGGAGATCATCTAACAAAGGAAGGGATTGATTTAATCATGCACATATATGATATGGACATGATTTAGCAAATCAATCAAAATAAATAAAGGACTCAATTTAAGGATCCTTGATTTAAAAATCCCTTGGGTTTCCGAAATAGAGCACTAGCCGTCCACATCTATATAAACCTCTCTTAGTCTTTGTAGTGAGGTACGCAACTTCACTTGAGCTTATAGTGCAATATTCTTTTATCTTTCATAAAGCTTTGTAATCATGTGAGTGGAAAAATTAAAAAGAAAATAGAAAGAAAGATTCTGAGTGTAGAATTACAAGTAGAGGAAGTGTCAAGGTAGAATATCTGATTTGCATATGGATCAAATCACAGAAACCCTGTACCACCGAAGTTCACTTCACAGCTCTAAAGGAAACCCTTGAAACCCAAGGGGACTGGATGTATTCACCACATCGGTGTTCTGAACCAATATAAAAACTATTTTTGTTATTTACTTACTGTAATATTTATTACTGTTTATCTATTCTAGTAATGTGCAGGTGAGTCGACTGAAGGAAATTTTAATTCACCCCCCCTCCCCCTCTTGACTTTCAATTGGTATCAGAGCAGGTCTCACCATTAAAGTGTTTAACCACACGTGGGCAAATATCCAATGACACACTATCAGATTCCTGGTAATCTACTTCAAGATGGACATTCCTCACATCGACCACCATATTTCAATGGACTATACTCCCAGTGGAAAGACAGATTCAGAATCTTTTTCTCTTCAAATGATCATCAAGAATGAATTGTGATCAAGAAGGGTTCAAAGCCTATTCCTGGACTGACCGAAAAAGATTGCACTGAGAAGCCATTTGATCCTGAATCTTTCGATATCACAAAAGAACAACAAGAGGTAATTCAAACTAATGCTAGAGCTATAAGTTTGTTAAATTATGTAATGAGTGGAGCTGAATATGACAAGATATCAACATGTGAAACTGCGAAATAAATGTGGGACAAACTAGAAGTGACTTATGAAGGAACCACCAAGGTAAAGGAAGCTTGAATAAGTTCTCTAGTCAATCAATGTGAATTATTCAAAATGGCCGAAGATGAAAACATAGAAGCCATGTTCTCGAGATTCAGTAAAATTGTCTGCAAACTCAAATCACTTGGAATGGTGTACTAAAATGGACTACAAGTTAGAAAACTTGTTAGAAGTCTTCCCAAGGCTTGGAAAACTAAAGTTGCCATTCTAAAAGATGGAGATTTGCAGAAAATGACGTACGATGAACTTCGAAGCAACTTGATAGCCTATGAACAGAACCATATTAATAGGTACAACAAAGATGATAAAAAGAAAATGGTGGCATTCACAGCCGAGACGTCTGAAATTGGAAAAGAAGCTGATGAATATCAAGACGAAAGAATGGCTCTCATAAATCAAGGAGTGAGACAAATGCTTAGACATAAAAGACAGAGACCTCAACAGGATTTTAATAACAATTATTTCAATAGAAATTATGATCGCTGCTACTACTGTGGAAAACCAGGACACATTAAACAATACTTCCCAGAATGGAGAAGGAGAAACAATCGAAGAAATGAAGATCCAAAAAGCCTCGGAGCCTGGGATCAAGGAGAAACAACCGACGATGATCATGATGAAACTACCAACATATGTTTCATGGCACTAGGTGAAACAAGTGAGGTAAGACCTTTTAACTTTCCTAATTGTAATGACTTACACAACTCTTTGGACATGGTTGTTGATGAATTATAGAAGGTTATTGACGAGTATAATAAAATTTCTCAAGAAAAGAAAGACTATCAGATTTTTCTCGAATAAAGTCATATTGAAGTCGACTTACTAACAGAAAAACTAGAGGAAGTAAAAATACAACTGAACAACATCAGGAAATCTCCCAGTCACAGTTATGTCCGATCTAACAGAACTACTTTTTATAGGAGAAATTCTCCTAGTCATAGTTCTAACAGATCCAATAGATATCTTTCTAACTCTAATTCTCCTTAAACATACTTTAAATTATTTGCTACACTTGCGGTGATCTTGGTCACAAATCTTTTAACTATAGAAAATATTCTTCTGGAAAATGGATCTGGAGACCAAAAGTTACTAAATATCAAGGACCTAAAAATACTTGGGTGATTTATTATTTTGTAGGATCAATCTAAGAAAACGTACCGAAAGGAAATGTGGATACTTGATAATGGATGCTCCAGACATATGTGCGGAAAGAAAGAAAATTTCAAAACTATCAAAAAAATTGATAAAGGATGCGTTAGATTTGGAGACAATGCTAAAAGGGAAGTAACCGGGGTTGGGACTATTACTCTCAGTTCATCATGCGATCTAGTCAAAGTGTATCTGGTTAAGGGACTCAAACACATCATCCTAAGCATTAGTCAAATATATGATGCTAGATTTCAAGTTACTTTTAATACAACTAGCTGCATTATCAAACATCCTGAGAAAAAGCTCACCCCCATCACTTACATGTCTTACTGCAGTCTAAAGTGATCTTTGGCTATGGCATCGAAAGCTTGGATACGCAAGTATGCATGCCCTCGAGAAAATATCTAGACTTGAACTAGTCATTGGTCTGCCAAAACTAAAGTTTGAGAAAAATCACATTTGTGACGCATGTCAATTGGGTAAGAAGACTCGTTCATCCTTTAAAGGAAAAGATATTATTAGTACATCTAAACCTCTTCAGTTTCTTCACATGGATCTGTTTGGTCCTACTCAAACTGCCAACATTGGAGGTAAACTATATGCTTTTGTAATTGTTGATGACTTCTTAAGGTTTACATGGGTAATCTTTCTCACTCATAAAAATGAAGCTTTTGCTAACTTTGAAGTATTTTATAGAAAAGTTCAAAGAGAGGCAGGTTACTTCATTACAACTATCCATAATGATCATGGCGGTGAATTTGAGAATAAGGCCTTTGAAGAATTCTGTGCTCAAAATGGTTTCACTCAAAACTTCTCTTCACCTAGATCACCTCAGCAGAACAGAGTGGTAGAAAGTAAAAATTGTTCATTAGAAGATACAACAAGAATAATTCTCCTCGATCGAAGTCTTCCTGACCATTTTTGGGCAGAAGCAGTAAGTATTGCTTGTCACATTCTTAGCAACTATCTCATTAGGCCTATACGAACTCTAGAGAGGAAAGAAACCTAACATCAGCTATTTTAATCCTTTTGGATGCAAATGCTTCATCCATAATAATGGTAAGAATAATCTTGGTAAGTTCGACCTAAGAAGTGACGAAGGTATCTTTCTAGGCTATGCACCTATCAACAGGGTATTTTGAGTCTTTAATAAAAAAACTTTAAGTGTTGAAGAATCTGTTCATGTGGTATTTGATGACACTAATCCAAGAGTACAGGAAGTTGAAGCCGGTGAAGATGAGATTGCTTCATTCAAACCAGCAGAAGATATCTCAAAATCCTCCAATGAAATTATTACTGAAGAGCCAGCTACTGCAGAAGTGGAGTCGACTACTCCAGCCGACAAAGTCAACATTCCCAAGGAATGGAGACACAATGCCAGCTATCCTGAAAACTTCATTCTGGGAAAACCAGATGACAAAATCTAGACAAGATCTTCCCTAAAAAAACAAGCTTCTTTGGCTCTTATATCCCAAATGGAACCCAAATGAATTAATGAACTAATGGAAGATGAATCATGGATACAAGCAATGAAAGAAGAAGTTGATCAATTCGAAAACAATCAAGTGTGGACTCTTAACGAAAGACCTAAGAACTATTCAGTAATTGGACCAAGTGGGTATTTCGCAACAAATTGAACGAAGACGAAAAGGTTGTTTGAAATAAAGCCAGGTTAGTAGCTCAAGGTTACTCTCAACAAGAAGGAGTTGACTATGATGAAACCTTTGCTCCCGTCACAAGGTTAGAATCTATTCGAATTCTTCTAGCTTTTTCTCCTTTCAATCGTTTCAAACTTTTTAAAATGGATGTTAAAAGCGCCTTTTTAAATGAATTTATTAAAGAAGAAGTGTTTGTTAAACAACCTCCCGATTTTGAAAATCCCTCTTGCCCTGATTATGTTTTTAAATTATCAAAAGCTCTCTACGGTCTAAAACAAGCTCCAAAAGCTTGGTATGAAAGATTGAGCACTTTTCTTATAAAAAATGATTTTCAAAGAGGGAAAATTGATACTACCTTGTTTACAAAAAATCTGATTCCTGCATTCTTATTGTTCAAATTTATGTTGATGATATTATCTTTGGAAGCTCTAACCTTTCTCTTTGTGAGAATTTTGCTAATCTCATGGAAGACGAATTTGAAATGAGTCTCATGGGCGAGCTCTCATTTTTTTCTCGGTCTGCAAATTAAGCAGTCAGATAGAGGAATTTTCATAAATCAAGGTAAGTATGCAAAATAGTTGATCAAAAAGTTTGGAATGGAAAAGGGTAAAGCCTTTGGAACACCCATGAGTCCCTCCACTTGTCTAGAATCTGATACAACAGGAAAATCAGTTGATGAAAAACTATATCGAGGAATGATTGAATCTCTATTATATCTCACTGCAAGTCAACCAGACATCATGTTTAGCGTTTGGAAATGCACACGATTTCAATCTGCTCCAAAGGAATCACATCTCACAGCTGTAAAATGAATCATTCGATATCTCATTGGAACCTCTGATATGGGGTGGGGTTATGGTATCCTTTTTTTGAGAATTTTGATTTAATTGGATATTTAGATACTGACTTTGCAGGTGATAAAAATGACAGAAAAAGCACTAGTAGAACATGCTTGGTTTTTGGAAAATCCCTTATTTCCTGGCATAGTAAGAAGCAGACTTCCGTTGCCCTCTCAACTACTGAGTCTGAATATCTAGCAGTTGGAAGTTGTGGCACTTAACTACTTTGGATGATGCAACAACTTTTAGACTATGGTCTATCCTTCGAAGGAGTACCTATTTTTTGTTATAATACTAGTGCTATTAGTTTATCTAAATATATTGTGCATCACTCCAGGCTAAACATATAGACATCAAACATCATTTTATTCGTGATCATGTTGAAAATGGTGATTTTGTGCTTGAATTCGTTGATTCTGAAAATTAGTTAGCCGATATTTTTACAAAATCTTTGCTTGAGAAAAGATTTTTTTACCTTCGAGAATGTCTTGGTATTACTGTGATTATTAATTAATTTTACCGACTTTCCTTATTACTGTGATTATTAATTAATACAGGCTTTCCTTATTTATCTTGTTTCTCATTAACTATTTTCCTTTTTTGTAGAGTCATTATGTCCTTCTCTCTTCTCCATAAAACTCTTCATTTTCTTCAAACGTCCCGTCTGTCGCTTCACCGCCAGACTCTTCATCCTTCCTTCTCCCTTTTTATTTCTCCTTTCTCTCCTCTCTCTTTCACTCATCTCTTCTCCATCTCACCATGAACCACACTCGATCCATGGGTACTCTCCGAAAAGCTAAAATTCCTTCTGCTTCCCTTGAAGTGGAACTTCTCTCGTCTGATTCCTCTGAAATTGAATCGGTGGTTCACTCTTCTTTGTCAAAGAAACGTCCATCTTCGTCCAAGAAGAAGGACACCAAGAAGTCCCATCCTACTTTCATAGAGATCTTCACTACGGATGACTCGTTGATTTTCTAGGGATTGGAGCATAAGATGAGATTTTCCTCCTTCTCAAAGTGACCTATTGTGCCTGGTCGAGTGATAAACTTGGAACAACTTGAGGCATCTTACTGCGTTGTAAGTACCCTCTTTCGTGCTCAGAAGTTATCCCTTATATGGCGTCTCTATGGGTTTGAATTTTTTAAAGAACCGGTTCGTCTATTTTAGGCAAACCTTCGGATCTCTGCTGACAATGGTGAGTGGGAAACCTTAATTTTGGGTAACCGTATCATACTGAATGACTCTCTGTTTAAGGAAGTGTTTGGCTCTGAGTTTTTTAGCGATATTCCTTTTACGCATGGAATTTTGTGGCCTGATCAGTTTGAAATCTCTCTGGAAGATGCTAAGACTTTTGTTGTTGAAGCTAGTTCTGATCTCTCTAATTTTGGTCCCTTATCTCTTGGTTTTGAGAATCACATTCTTGCCCATATTGTGGCTACCACCCTGGTTCCACGAAAGGGCTCTCTAAGCAATATCTCCAATAGAGATATATTTTTCTATACTGCCTTCTAAACAAGCTTCGTATAAATTGGGCTATGTGGTTTCTCGAGTACATGATTGAAAGCACTAAAGACAATAACCCCTCTACCAGCTTACCCTATGGACTGCTTATATCTCGTATTATTGTATACTCTCTTGTGGATCTCTCTAAATACAGGCATGTGTTAATTGATTTTACTTATGACACTCGTACCTTCTTAAGCATGGGTATGTTCTCGTCAATGATAAATGGTATAAGAAGGAGTCTGTCCAATCCAGGGCTGATGCACCCAGGGCTACTAGAATCTCATCCGACTGTGCTTTTTTGCTTCTCAAAGAGGCAGAACACATTAAGGTAAGGCTAGATGGACTAGAATCTCACATGCAAGTTTTACAGGATACCCTTGGAAGGGTACTACCGCTGCACAAGGACTCTAGCACTGATGTTGGGAAGCTCCGTCTCAAGGTGGGAGAACTTAAGAAGGATGCCATTCGCTCGATCAAACAATTCTCAAGGAAGTCAACTCTATCAAAACTAGAGTTGACTCTGCCCATAACGAGTTGGTTGTATCAATGCATACCTCTTACTCCACTTTTTCTAAGACTGTTGAGCGCTCTCTTAACACTTTCTGCAGGAATGTGCTCAACACTCTGAAGTACTTTCATACTGATCGTTAAGACAACGACTTTATTTCTCTTTTGTTAAGACAATTAGTTTCTGGAGATATGTCTCCTTATCTTTTGGACTGTAATTTCGGGGTTTCTAACCCCATACTCTTTGCTTGTATATTTGTTTTTGCCTATCATGTTTGTTGCTTTGTTTTCCTTTTTGATTATGTCTAAGGGGGAAAAAATCTAGACACAACATACAAAAAGAGGGAGCACATAAATGTCCGTCAGTCTAAGATACATCAAATAGGGAAGTCAAATTAAACTCATATTAGTTATAGTTGTCATTATCAAAAAGGGGGAGATTGTTAACTTGTTATATTCTGAATAATGACAACTCGCAGGAAATCAACAAGGAAGGAAATCGAGCAGCCTGGAAATCATGAAGGCATTATGGAAAACAACACAAAGAAGAAGCTCAAGACAAATCAAGACAACTAGAATCCTAGTCAGGACTCATGGAGCCACGCATGGAAGGCACGAGATATCAAGTAAAGCAATACAAACATTTGAAGAAGGAAAGAGAATATCTGTAAATTAATCAAGGAAGAATATATCAGCCAAGATTCAAGGAAGGGATTGAAGATCAACCAAGATTCAATGAGATCATCTAACAAAAGAATGGATTGATTTAGTCATGCACATATCTGATATGGACATGGTTCAACAAATCAATCAAAATAAATCAAGGACTCAATTTAAGGATCCTTTATTTAAAACTCCCTTGGGTTTCCGAAACAGAGCAGTAGCCGTCCACATCTATATAAACTCCTCTTAGTCTTTGTAGTGAGGTACGCAACTTCACTTGAACTTATAGTGCAATCTTCTTTTATCTTTCATAAAACTGTGTAATCACGTGAGTGAAACAATTGAAAATAAAAGAGATAGAAAGATTATGAGTGTAGGTTTACAAGTAGAGGAAGTGTAAAGGTAGAACATCTGATTTGCATATCAGACAAGATCAAATCACAGAAACCCTGTACCACCAAAGTTCACTTCAAAGCTCTAAACAAAACCCTTGAAACCCAAGGGGACTGGACGTAGGCACCACATCGGTGTTCCGAACCAGTATAAAAACTATTTGTGTTTTTTACTTACTACAATATTTATCTATTCAACTAACGTGCAGAAGGAAATTTTAATTCACCCCCCTCTTGACTTTCAATAAGGTCTCGAACGAACATTCGCCCTCGAGCTTGATGTCACATCCAATGGTGCTACTATTGAGGTCGCTGTACAAAGAGCTTGGAGTTTGGAATGCCTTTGGACTTATCGATACCTTGATTAACAACGCCGACATTAGAGGTATGGTTGAAGAGAATTGTAATTTCTTAAAAAGATAAATTAAGCTTTAGATAACATCAATGATTATACATTTCAACACGGTAACAATATCATATAATATATTTATATAGGTAATGTGAGCTTTTCACTAGAACTCTCAGAGAAGGAGTGGGAACATATCTTCAAGACGAATCTCAGAGGGGCATGGTTGGTGTCAAAATACATCTGTAGACGCAGAAGTGATGCTAAACAGGGCGGAGGATCTGTTATTAATATCTTTTCAGTTTCTGGTCTGGATCTAGTACTATTACCAGGGTGTATTGCCTACTCTTCTTCGAAGATGGCTCTTGACATGTTCACTAGAAATTGTAATCTTAAAACTTCTACCATTGATGTTTTATCAAATTATCCATTTAATTTCTTCTCTATTAATTATTGGAATTATTGCAAATTATGGCACTTGAAATGAGAGTATACAATATTAGAGTGAACTCAATAGCACCAACAATTTTCAAATTTGAGATAACATAGAGTCTTATTCAAAAGGAATGGTACAAATGTGTTATTTCGAGAATTGTTCCTCTGAGAGATTTTGGAACAACAAATCCAGTTATAGCATCAATCGTACAGTATTTAAACCTTGATTCATCAGAATATGTATCGGGCAATATTTTCATTATTGACGGCGGATGTAGCTTAACCGGTGTCCCCATTTTCTCATCGCTCCAGCATAGAGAGATCGATTCATGATTTAAGTTTGATGTGTTAAGGATTTTGTTGGCACGTTATTCAGTATACACCTAAACTTTTTGTTACCTTTTTATACTTTGGTTACTTGATATGTAAAACGTATTGTCACGGCCCGATTTCTCGAGTCATGATGACACCTACTATACCCCACTAGTAGGTAAGCCAAACTGTAACCCAGAACATCAATCAATGAGCGTAAGGGTAGAAATTAGCGAAAATAATAATCTAAATAAGGACAACAAGGTGGAAGCAAACCAAAATAAATATATACAAAAATCCCTCGCAGAACCTGGAATTCACTAGTACAGAGTTATCTAATAAATAGTATAAGTCCCAAAAGTGGACCATAACAAAGCGTGTCTCAAAAGCAACAAGACTAGCTAAACCAAAAGAAAGGATGTAGAGTGTAGCATGACTACCAAAACAACAAGTACTCAGTAGGCATGAAATGATGTAGAGTGTAGCATAAGTACCAAAACAACAAGTACTCAGCAAGTCCCAAAATAGATGTAGAGTGTAGCATGAGTACCAAAACAACAAGTACTCAGTAGGCATGAAAGGCTGACTGAGCAAAAATAGTAAAAACAATAAGAAAGGATAAAATCTAGACACAGAGAGGTCAAAATAGATATGAAAAGAAAGCACACGAGCATACCAGAAATAAAGTAAGTACAACTAAACTAAACCTAACTGGACCCCATAAGTCCAGAAGGTACACTCATGCGCAGGTTTAAATAAAACCTAAATGGACCCCCATAAGCCCGATAGGTACACATAATAGCTAAGTCTAATGAGAAAGAAGAAAAACGGGCTCCCAGCCCAAAGTAACCAAGATAACCCATCAGACTCCACCCAGCCAGCAATGCACTCCCAGCCCAGCTAGAAAGAGTGACCCCAAGGGGCACCCAACCAAACAGTCCACTCCTAGCCCAACTAAAAAGAGGGACTCGTGGGTGATGTAGATATCGCGAGTCGTCCTACCATGTAGTCAGCTCCTAGCCTAGCTAGAAAGAGAGACCCGGGGACACCCAACCAGCAGCACTCTCCCAGCCCAACTAGAAAGAGAGGCCCCGGGGTGATCAACGAGTCTACCCAGCCAACGATACGCTCCCAGCCCAGCTAGAAAGAACGACCCCGGGGGTGATGGTATCTCCAATAGGATCCAATCCAGCAATAACCACCGTGGAACGCCGTCCACTCCAAAATATCACAGAAAAGGCTCTAAGCTTATACTATCTCAATCCCACATCTCTAGTGATGTATTGAACCTTCGAGAACACGTCGGAACCGCAGAATTAGAGAGAGAAGATATAGAAGTTCAACAAGCAACGATAGTACCTAATCTGAGGCTCAAACTATCAGACTTAAGTCTACTACTCTAGTATACAAGGAGCTAAGTCATCCGAACGATGTCGGCAGAAAGTGAAGGCTATCTATCCCACACAGGTCATAAGTGTAAGGCAACGCTAGCCTAACCTAGACTAAGGACATCATGCTTATAATTAACAATGAACAAAGCTTGCAACACACAACATACAAGCATACAATAACATTTAGCACATAAGCATGTGATTCTACTAACCCAACTAACGTTGTACTAGGCCCGAAATATGCCCAATCGATCCTAACAAAAGGTATCTAATCAAAGTAAGCTAAGAAACTGATACCCACCCCTAATTCACTCTAATCCACATGCTTTTACACAATTAAGTTCAATCTAATAGAAAGGAAGCCGTCGCCTACCTTTAGGCCGACCAAGCGCGCTCCAAATCACTTTGCCGGACCTTTTCCTTTCCAAACGTCCTTTGAACGCTGTCACTCTATAAAGGATCACAACATTAGTATAGTCTTAGACACCAAAATCACACCAAACAGAGATAGGTCAATTGTGGAGTCAAAACAGAAATTGTGGGACCCGCACCAAACTTTTCAGATTTGACTCCTTAAGAGACCCAAAATAGTAACCCAAACTTGTGTTCCTAAATGGAACACAATTCGGAGCTCAAAACGCAGCAAAACCCAACATGCAAGAAGACCACACTTTAATCAACTTAAAAGAAAACATGTAGCAGTCTAAACTCAGAATTTACGAGAATCGAATGGTGCCCAACACTCTTTGAACACTCCACAACGTAGCCACAATAATTTTCAACACGTGGGACTTCGAATCACCCAAAACTGAGCTAAAATGACCAAGATATCATCAATTCAAGAAAGCCAAAAAATAAGAACTCGAAAAAGGCTACAACAGTCTGGTAAATGACGAATTTTACCTCGAACGACATGCAACTGAAAACTTCCGATCAATCTACAGCGAAGACACCAAAAAAATAAAGCTTTGGCACTTCGAATCACCTTATTCGGTTGAGAGATAAGGGTGATATGAAGTTTTTAAGTTTGGAAAAAGGTGCTGATTTTTCTGCACTAGATACACCAGATTTCAGCATATTTTTCGAAAACTTAAAAACAATGACGGGGTGCTCCGAACTCGTTTGGAACCCCGTGCACGCAAATGAGATATGTAACCATACCAAATTTGATATTCTGGACTGAATGGGATAGTCAAAATTTCCATATGAGGTCATCTTGACAAAAAGTGGATCCCACACCCAACCGCCATTTTAAGTCAAAAACCACAAAAGGGCTCGAAAAAATATCGAAAACCTCGAGACACGAACAAAGGGTCAATCTAGACCAAACTCGACATTTCGAAGCTAACTGCTATGACATAATTCTCATCTAAGTGCGTTTACTCAGAATGTTGACTAAAGTCAAACTTAGGATTAAACTTAAAGTTAAAATGCCTAATCGCACCGACTCACACTGAGAACCTCGGGATCCCTGTCAACCATGCTACTAGCCTAAAATGACCCTTCCGGAGCTGATTGAATCGTTATAATTGGATTCAGATGTCATCTTCTTGAACTTTTGATCGAAAAGGATCGTTCAAGGTTCATAAACTCCAAAAACACTAAAACTCGCACAATAACGAAACGAGCGACCAAGTGACCGAACTGTCAGTTCTAGTAAGTCATAAATGACTTAGGGTCGCTACACACTCTAAACGACACACAAAAATGACCAAGAGGGTCATTGCAATATCCACTACTAAAAAGGAATTTCATCTGCGAAAGTAAGGGTCAAGAAGTACCTAAAGGCTCAAACAAGCCAAGAAACTCCTCTCGCATCTCCTACTTGGCCTCCCAGGTAGCCTCCTCGATTGGACGATGCCTCTAACGGACCTTAACAACAAGAATGGCTCTCGAGCGCAATCTCCTCACATCTCTGGCTAGAATGGCAACTGGATTCTCTACAAATGTCAAACAGTCATCCAACTCAAATGCATCATATTGGAGCACATGAGACTTATCAAGAATATACTGACGCATTATTGAGACATGGAAAATCGGGTGGATGGCTGAAAACGTTGGAGGTAGGGCCTACTCATAAGTAACCTTCCCAATTGTCTGGAGTATCTCAAAAGGCCCAATGTACCTGGGGCTAAGCTTGCCTCGCCTCCCAAACCTCATCACGCCCTTCATGGGTGACACACGGAGGAATACCTGATCACCAACAGAGAATCTCAAAGGTCAAAGCCTCCGATCCGCATAACTCTGGTGCCTACTCTGAGCCGTCCTGAGTCTATCCTGAATCACTCTCACCTGGTCCAAAGCCTCCTGAATCAAATCCGTACCCTGCCGTCTAGGCTCTGTAGCCTCAAACCATCCTACCAAAGAGCGATAGCGCCTACCATACAGGGCCTCGAACGGGGCTATCTGAATGCTAGAATGGTAGCTATTGTTATATGCAAAATCCGCCAAAGGCAAGAACTAGTCCCAATGACCACCAAACTCCAAAACACAAGCCCGCAGCATGTCCTCAAGGACCTAAATAGTATGCTCCGACTGACCATTAGTCTGCGGGTGGAAAGTTGTGCTAAGGTCAACCCGGGTGCCCAACTTATCCTGAAAGGTCCTCCAAAAGCTAGATGTGAACTGAGAAACACGATCTGATATAATAGAAACTGGCACCCCATGAAGTCGAACCACCTCCCGAATGTAGATACAAGTCAACCTCTAGGTACTAAATGAAGACCGAATATGAAGGAAATGTGCTGACTTGGTCAATCGATCAACGATGACCCAAGTGCTATCAATACCTCTAGAAGTCTGCGGTAGGCCAGCCACAAAATCCATAGTAATGCGATCCCACTTCCACTCCAGAATGGGTAATCTTTGAAACTTATCACCAGGCCTCAAATGCTCGGCCTTTACTTGCTGGTAGCATAAGCAATGGGAAGCAAAGTCAGTAATATCACTTCTCATGCCCTTCCACCAGTAATGCTGCCTCAAATCACGATACATCTTCGTTGTGCCTGGATGGATAGAGTATCTAGACTCATGGGCCTCACAAAGTATCAATCGTACCAAATCCCCAACTCTCGAAACACAAATGCGGCTGATGAATCTCAACACTCCATTAGGATCTAAGGTAGACTAACCATTCTCACCCGCTAACACTCGATCTCTAAGGGCCACCAAGGCCTCATCCTCAAACTAGCAACCACAGATCCTATCCAACAAAGAAGATTGAACTCCCATAGAGGCCAAGACGCGTCTAGAATTTGAGATATCCAATCGAACCATGCTATTAGCTAAGAATTGAATGTCCAAAGCCAAGGGTCGCTCCTCAACAAATAAGAAGGCTAGACTACCCATACTCACCGCCTTCCGGCTCAAGGCGTCTGCTACTACATTCGCCTTGCCCGGATGATAGAGAATAGTGTGGTCGTAGTCCTTCAGGAGCTCAATCAAACGACGTTGCCTCGATTAAGGTCCCTCTGGCTTATGATGTACTAAAGACTCCTGTGATCATTATAGATCTCATATCGAACTCCATATAGGTAGTGCCTCTAAATCTAAGCGTGAAAACTATCGCCGCCAACTCCAAGTCTAGAGTGGGGTAGTTGCATTCATGCAACTTAAGTTGCCTCAACGTATAAGCAATAACTCGGCCCTTCTGTATCAATACACAACCCAAATCAACGCCGTATACGTTACAATAAACCGTGAAGCCCTCGCCCTCAACTGGAAGAGTCAATATATAAGTGGTGGTCAATAACTCATTGAGCCTCAAAAAGCTCGCCTCACATTCCTCTGACCAAACAAATGAAACATCAACACGAGTCAAGCGGGTCACAGGTGCTGCCAAGGTAGGAAAACCCTCCATATACCGTCTGTAGTAGCCTGCTAGTCTGACGAAGCTCCGAATCTCAGTAACTGAGGTGGGCCTAGCCCAATCACAAATAGCCTTAATTTTCACCGGATCTACCATAATGCCCTCTTTGGACACAATGTGCCCAAAGAATGCTACAGAGTCTAACCAAAACTAGAACTTCGAGAACTTGGCATAAAGCCACTGATCTCTCAAAGTCTGGAGCACAACTCTCAAATGATGCTCATGATCACCCCTACTCTGCAAGTATATCAAAATGTCATCAATGAAGACTATGATGAATGAATCAAGATAAGGCTTGAACACCCGCGTCATCAAGTCCATAAAGGCAGCAAGGGCATTAGTCAACTCAAAGGACATCACCAGGAACTCATACCATAATGGGTCCTAAATGCAGTCTTAGGGATGTTCGCCGCCCTAATGCTCAACTGGTGGTAAACAAACCTCAAATCAATCTTAGAGAACACTGAAGCTCCTTGAGGCTGGTCAAATAGATCATCAATCCTAGGCAGAGGATATCGATTCTTCACTATCACCTTATTCAGCTGCCTATGTCAATGCACATGCACATCCTACCGTCTTTTTCTTTACAAAAAAAATGGGAGCGCCCCAAGGCGATACACTAGGTTTGATGAATCCCTTACCCAAGAGATCCTGAAGCTGAACACTAAGCTCCTTGAGCTCTGCAGGAGCCATCCGATATGGTGGAATAAAAATAGGTAGAGTACCTGACTCAAGCTCAATCATAAAATCAATATCAGCTCTGGGGTAGGCCAGGTAGGTCGGTAGGAAACATATCTAAGAAGTTATGAACAATAGGAACTGACTCAACCGGAGGGATCTCCCTACTCACATTACGCATATAGGCCAAATATGATAAGCATCCGCTAGCCACTAGCCTCCTAGCCCGAATAAAAGAGATAACCCCAACTGGTGTGCTACTACAAGATCCCTGCCACACCACCAGAGGAATGGCTAAGGTAATGGTCTTAGAGAAGCAATTTAAAATAGCGTTATAAGGGGATAACCAGTCCATGCCCAGAATCACATCGAAATCAACCATGTCAATCAATATAAGGTCAGCCCACATCCCTGGATAGTAACTAAACAAGATCGAAATACCTGATCCACTACTAAAGACTCACCAGCCTACTAGAGGCTCAGAAATCATACTCAAACAAGAAGCATAGTAAACAGAAACAAACAAAAAAGTAGATCCCGGATCAAATAAAGCCAAGGCAGGCTACTGGCATAAAAGAATCGTACATGTGATAACATCGTCTGATGCCTCATCCTCCGCCCTCATTGGAGCTATATAGAAATGGCTATGTCAGCCTCTGCCCTGACCATCAAACCTACCACCCGAGATGCCTCTTCGGGGACCACCCCATATACCCCGATGACCACATATACGGTCCTAACCCTGACCATGGCCTCTAGCTGGAGGTGCTGGTAAAGCTGGGGGAGCTGCCTCAAGAGCGGGAGCAATCCGACTATGCTGAGGGTTGTCCCTGGCCCAATGACCCATCTCACCACACTCGAAGCAACCCTGCTGAGGTCAACTCCCAAAAGAATGGTCATGGCCTGAAGAGCCCGATCGAAATACCTCGCGGCCCTGACTCGAACTGGCCTCGCTTCGACCACCATCTGATGCCTGAAGAGAGGCTTGGGTAGGCCTGCTAGACTGACCCTGTCGAAATTGTCGTCTGGTCTTGTCATGATAATCCCTAGACCTGCTGCGAGAGTAACTGTAGCTGCCATCATGCCTAGCCCTTTTCTCGCTTCCACCTTGAGCCTCGCGACGAAGATGATCCATAGTACTGGCATGGTCAACTATGTCTAAGGACTGAGTCTCAAGCCGAAGTTGTAATCTCAACCCATGGACAAAGCACCTAACCCTCTCCTCCTCTGTAGGTAATATCATCTATGCATAATGGGAGAGCTCGTGGATCCTAGTCTCGTACTGTGCCACTGACATGGAGCCCTGCTCCAACCTGCAGATCTGATCCCTGAGGCGGTCTCTAACGCTACAAGGGATAAAGTTGGCCAAGAAGGCCTCAGAAAACTCATCCCATGACACCGGTGGAGACCCATTTGGCCTGGTCTAAATGAATGTGTGCCATCACTGCCTAGCTGGCCAATTTAGCTGGTAAGCGATAAAGTCGGTCCCTCTAGACTCCACTAGACCCAAAGTGTGAAGCCTCTCACGAAAAGTAGTAAGAAACTCGTGGGAATCCTCACCCACAGCCCTAGAAAACCTTGGTGGTGTCAACCTGAGAAACACACCAAGCATTTTCTAGTCCTCAAGTACCAAATGTCTTTCCGTTGCCAATGGTTGTACTCCCTCAGGTGGTACCTTGATCTGAGATTCCCTCAGTGGAGGCTGATCCTGCGGTACTGGTGCTAGTGTAGCTGGGGCGGATGGTTGTTGTATACCCCCAAGCACACCCAAGAGTTGTGTAATAGCGGCTTGGAGATTTGGAGTCAGAGCTGGTCCGGGTGGCGGCTGGGCTGGCCCAGCCCCACCGACGGAGCTGGTATATGAGCTGCTGGAGGGTCCCCTAGTAGCTCTAGATCCTCCTCTCTCTCCTGGAATGGTTCTGGTGCTGATGCCTGAGTCTGCATGGGAGGTCGACCCCTACCCTGTAACGATCCACCGCACGTACGAGCCATCCTGTGAAAAGAATGAAACAAGAGAGATTTTGAGGAACTGATAATAGACATAATGCACGATATGATACAAAAAATAGAGAAATTTCCTTAGGACACCCTATAGCCTCCTAAAGATAAAACATATACGTCATCGCGTCTATCCGTAGGTCTTTACTAGGTGCTAGTTATGTACAATTGAGACCGGTGAATCTAGGGCTTTGGTACCAACTTGTCAAGACCCAATTTCTTGAGTCATGATGACACATACTATACCCCACCAGTAGGTAAGCCAACCCGTAACCCAGAACATTAAGCAATGAGCATAAGGGCAGAAACTAGCGAAAACATTAATCTAAACAAGGACAACAAGGCGGAAGCAAACCAAAATAAATATATACAGAAATTCCTCCCAGAACCTGGAAGTCACTAGTACAGAGCTGTCTAATAAAGAGTACAAGTCCCAAAAATGGACCACAACAAAGTGTGTCTCAAAAGCAACAAAACTAGCTAAAATAAAAGAATGAGACAAAACAAACCCAAAACGTCAAGTGCTCACCCTCGTCTTCGAGTCACAACTGCAAAAGAAGGCTGAAACTAATCACCACTGGTAACTGGTACTAGGACCTGCATCACGAAATAGATGCAGAGTGTAGCATGAGTACCAAAACAACAGGTACTCAGTAGGCATCAAAGGCCGATTGAGCAAAAGGGGTAAAAACAATAAGAAATGATAGAATCTAAACACAGAGAGGTCAAAGCGAATATGAATAGAAAGCATACGAGCATACCAGAAATAAACTAAGTACAGCTAAACAAAACCTAACTGATCCCCATAAGCCCGACAGGTACACAAAATAGCTAAGTCTACTGAGAAAGAAGAAAATCGGGCTCCCGGCCCAAAGTAACCAACATAACCCATCAGACTCCACCCAGCCAGCAGTGCACTCCCAACCCAGCTAGAAAGAGTGACCCCAGGGGCACCCAACCAAGCAGTCCACTCCCAGCCCAGCTAGAAAGAGGGACTCGTGGGTGAGGTAGATATTGCGAGTCGTCTTACCATGCAGTCAACTCCTAACCCAGCTAGAAAGAGCGACCTAGGGACACCTATCCAGCAGCACACTCCCAGCCCAGCTAGAAAGAGAGTCCCGGGAGCGATCGCCGAAATCACTAAGTCTACCCAGCCCAGCTAAAAAGAACGACCCCAGGGGTGATGGTATCTCCAATAGGATCCAATCTAACAACAACCACCGTGGAACGCCGTCCACTCTAAGAAATCACAGAAAAGGCTCCAAGCCTATACTATCTCAATCCCACGCCTCTAGTGATGCACCGAACCTTCGAGAAGGCGTCGAAATCACAGAATTAGAGGGAGAAGATACAAAAGTGTAACAAACAATGATAGTGCCTAATCTAAGGCTCAAACTATCAAACTCAAGTCTGTTACTCCAGTCTACAAGGAGCTAAGTCATCCGAACAACGTCGGCAGAAAGTCAAGGTTATCCTGCCCACACAAGTCATAAGTCTAAGGCAACACTAGCCTAACCTAGACTAAAGACATCATGCTTACAGTTGACAATGAACAAATCACGCAACACACAATATACAAGCATACAATAGCATTTAGCACATAAGCATATGATTCTACTAACCCGACTAACATGGTACTATGCCCAAAATATGGTTAATCGATCCTAACAGAAGGTATCTAATCAAAGTAAACAAAGAAACTGGTACCCACCCCAATTCACTCAAATCCACATGCTTTTACACAATTAAGCTCATTCTAATAGAAAGGAAGTTGTAGCTGTCTAAACTCGGAATTCACAAGAATTGAATGGTGCCAACACTCCTTGAACACTCCATAATGTAGCCATGATAATTCCCAACATTTGGGACTTTGAATCACCCAAAACCGAGCTAAAATGACCAAGATATCACCAATTCAATAAAGCCAAAAAATGAGAACTCGAAAAAGGCTACAACAGTCTGGTAAATCACAAATTTTACCTCGAACGACGTGCACTCGATAACTTCCGATCAATCTACAGTGAAGACACTGAAAAAATGAAGCTTTGGCACTTCAAATCACTTTATTCGATTGAGAGATGAGGTTTTTGAGTTTGGAAAAAGGTGCTGATTTTTCTGCACTAAATATACCAGATTTCAGCCTATTTTTTGAAAACTTAAAAATTCTGACGGGGTACTCCGAACTCGTTCGGAACCCCGTGCACGCAAACGAGATATGCAACCATTTCAAATTCGATATTTAGGACTCAATGTCACAGTCAAAATTTCCATACGAGGTCATCTTGACAAAAAGTGGGTCCCACACCCAACTGCCATTTTAAGTCAAAAACCACAAAATGGCTCGGAAAAATATTGGAAATTTTGGGACACGAACGAAGGGTAAATCTAGACCAAATTCGACATTACGGAGCTAACTGCGGTGACGAAATTCTCATCCGAGTGTGTTTATTCAGAATGTTGACTAAAGTCAAACTTGGGTTTAAACTTAAAGTTAGAACGCCTAATCGCACCGACTCACACTGAAAACCTCGGGAGTCATGCCGACCATGTTTTCATTTAGAGCGTTCTTGTAGCGACCCCAAGTCATTTATGACTTGTTGTGACTGACAGTTCGGTCACCTGGTCATTCGTTTGGTTATTGTGCGAGTTTTAGTGTTTTTGGAGCTTATGAACCTTGAACGATCATTTTCGATCAAAAGATAAAAAAGATGACATCTGAATCTAATTTTGATGATTCCATCAGCAATCTAAACTCGGAATTTAAGAGAATCGAATGATGCCCAACACTCCTTGAACACTCCATGACATAGCCATGATAATTCCCAACATGTGAGACTTTGAATCACCCAAAATCGAGCTAAAATGACCAAGATATCACCAATTCAAGAAAGCCAAAGAATGAGAACTCGGAAAAGGCTAATACATTCTGGTAAATCATGAATTTTACCTCGAACGACGTGCACTTGATAACTTCCGATTAATCTACAGTGAAGACACAGTAAAAACGAAGCTTTGTCACTTCAAATCACCTTATTCAGTTGAGAGATAAGGGAGATATGAAGTTTTAAAGTTTGGAAAAAGGTGCTAATTTTTCTGCACTAAATACACCAGATTTCAGCCTATTTTTCAAAAACTTAAAAACTCCGACAGGATGCTTCGAACTCGTTCGGAACCCCGTGCATGCAAATGAGATATGCAATCATCCCAAATTCGATATTCCGAACTCAATGGCTCAGTCAAAATTTTCATACGAGGTGATCTTGACAAAAAGTGGGTCCCACACCCAACCATCATTTTAAGTCAAAAACCACAATAGGGCTCGGAAAAATATCAGAAATTTTGGGACACGGTAAATCTAGACCAAACTCGACATTACGGAGCTAACTGCACTGACAGAATTCTCATTTGAGCGCGTTTACTTAGAATGTTGACTAAAGTCAAACTTAGGCTTAAACTTAAAGTTAAAAGCCTAATCGCATCAACTCACACTGAAAACCTCGAGAGTTATGTCGACCATCCTACTAGGCTAAAATGCCCTTCCGGAGTTGATGGAATCATCAAAATTAGATCCAGATGTCATGTTCTTGAACTTTTGATCGAAAAGGATCGTTCAAGGTTCATAAGCTCCAAAAACACTAAAACTCACACAATAACCAAACGAATGACCAGGTGACCGAACTGTCAGTCCCAACAAATCATAAATGACTTGGTGTCGCTACTGTAACGACTCGGAAAATGATAGAGTGAAACTAGAGCCTCACATGTGAGTTTGGAGTCGAGAACTTAATGAAATGATTATATTTGAATTTGACCCAAAAGTTCTCAAAAAAATGTGCTTCGGAAGTTACCGAAAACTTGTTTAGCTGTATATAAAAATATCCGTTTTGTTTTTCAAAAATCCAACTTCATATTCTTGTTTAGGGGGTCAAATTGAGTGGGAAATGGGTCTAACCCAAATTTTAGAGCAACCGTATCAAAATCTGAAATTTTCAAGTGAAGCCTTTTTCGAGGGTCTACTTTGGAGGGTCATATCTCCTAGCACACAAATTATTTGGGTGGCCAATAATATATCCATGGAAAGCCCTTTGAGTTAGCTACCTAACTCACTTCGTTTCACCTCATTCGGAGTTCGGACGAAGAAGTTATGCCCATTTTCGTAAAATCTGTCCGGCAGAAAAAGGCAAATTCCATTAGCTGATTTTACTGTTCATTTACTGTTCACCCGCCTGAAATTTTTTTCTAAGTGTTGGACCATTTTTTTCAAAGGACTTATATTATTTCCTATATACCATTAGTTCATTCCCATCCCTAAAAACATTTCCCTCTCTACAATCCTCCATTTAAGAAGAAGAAGAAGTGGGAGCTAGGGCTTTGGATTCAAGGCTTTCTTCATCAAATTTCGTGGGAGATCATAGCAAAGGTATGGTGGTCTTGATCCTTGTCTAATTTTCCATTCAAGGAGCCAAATCCAAAGTTATTTCAAAGTATGAAAAATCTAGGTTTTCACTCAATCTCATGGGTTCTTCCACCAAATGGTTTTAAAAGGTTTCTAATGGCACTTTATGGTTATATTGTTGTTGTATTGACGATTTAAGATGAAAATACTCCATGAACCCATGATTTCTCTCTATTCCTAGTTTATGCCTTTATGAAGTGGGTTGCTAGATAATGAATGTATATGAATCAAACTTGTTTAAAGGTCTTTAGATTGTTGAAGTATGTCATTACCCATGCTTATTTTATGGTGTATTGTTGGTGTATTGGTATGTGAGGCTTATGGCCTTAAAGGCATAGTATGAGAAATTGGAGTGTTATCATGACATTATACGAATGAGAATTCAATGAAGATAATGTGATCATGTTATGAATGTAAAGGTGTTGTTGTAGGTTGTTCACTGGTTTGGTTGCATAATTACTACCCTATTTTCCATGCTCTTTGATTCCATTACATGCCTTCAAGGTGTTTGACAAAATGTCCAACTATGGAGAATTGATGAATCGATGCTTTAAAGTTTGAGTTATGAGATGTATGGAAATCCAGAGATGTGTTGATGACACTCATGAATGTTGATGATATAATATGAAGGATTCTTCAATATAAAGTATACCTTGAATTGGTAGGGCTTATGCATCATTTTCTTGTATAAATGATTATATTGTTGATTGTTGAATCCTTGGATCGGTAGGCTTATGGCACCCTTCCACACATGCTTATAATGAACCTTGGATCGGTAGGCTAATGGCACCCTTCCATTAATGATAAGTAATGAACCTTGGATTCGGTAGGCCTATGGCACCTTTCCATAAAGGTTAATGATGAGACTTGAATCGGTAGGCCCATGGCACCCTTTCAAGAGGAGTTAATGAGCTTTCCTAAATGTACCTTGAATCGGTAGGCTTATGGCACCCTTTCATGTGTTAAATAATGTACCTTGAATCGGTAGGCTTATGGCACCCTTTCATGTGTGATGATGTCAAAGTAATGAACTATTCTATGGGAATGTAGGCTAAGCACCGAGCGGATTTGGTTAGATGGAAACTCCCCCGACAGTTAGGCATGAGTTTCAATGATCGTCTACCTTATCCCATAAACTATGTGCCCGCATAGGAAGCTAGTGGATCCATTAAGCTATATATACCGGTCTTCCTTAGGCAAGTAGACCACCTCTTTTCGGTGTGGGGACTCATGACACCGGATTCCATGACAAGCTCTCATGGTCTATGTCGGTTAAACGCTTACTTCCCATCATGTGAGATTTCATTATGGTTTCTTGACAGGTTCTACAAAGTGTAGGTAGTAGTATGGGATGCTACCTATACATTGCACGAGTAGGCTTGGAGAGGGTCATAGTGAGTTTCTCTAAATCCTAATGACTGTGACATGAATGTACCCTAAATGAGGTTATTAAAGAATGTTGGCTCTTAAATGCTTAATATGTCATGCATGTTATACTTGGGTTATATTACGAGTTATTTTCCCTTGTCATGTCTTAATTAATGATATACCTCTTATGTATGAGTATTGTGCAAAGGTGAAAGAAAGGAATGATAAGTTACTTTAAGTGACCTAAATGTGGTGCCTTAGTATGGATGGTGGTATGGGACGCCATCCATACATTGCACGAGGTATAGCATAAGGGTTTCTTGAGGTGAAGGTCCAAGGTAAAGGTTTTCATGTTGATATTGTTTAAAGGTGATATTATGACTTACTCGATGTTATGCTTGTCTTGTATGTCTTTTATGCTATTGTTCATGATATTTCAAAAAGGTGGCATCATGCATGGTTTCTAACTAAAATGTCCCTTTTTAAGCATGTCTTGCATGGTCATCATACTTAGTACATTTTGTGTACTAACCCATATTCTTCATATTTTTACTATAAGTGTAGGTTCCGGCAAGTGATCCCTCCTAGCTAGTTTGAAGTGTAGGATTGCCTTCCTCCAAGACTTGGTATGTCCTCATGGATTCGAGGACAAGACTTTTAAGTTCTTTTGTTCATGTAATAGACTTCTTTTGATTGTAAAGGGCCGTGTCCCTACTTATGTTTTGCGACTGTGTCTAAGATGGCCATGTGAGACTTAGACTTCCGCTGTGTGTTTTTAAAGTTGTTTTAAGAAGTTTAAATGTGTGGATGTAAATAAGTTTTTTTATTCCGCACTATTTTCATTATTGAATGCAATGAATGACTATGTGGCTTGTATAAGACCCCTTCGGGGTCGAGTACGCCTTGTTACGACTTGGGGGTGCTCCTGGGTCGTGACAGCTACAGGAACGCTCTAAACGACACACAAAAGGCAAAACATAGAAATGACCACGAGGGTCGTTACACATATAGTTGTTTCAACTATATGTTCTTCTTTTCAAACCATTAAAATATGTATAACACTTTGCTAACTTTGTTATTTTTAAGTGAGAAAATTGAAGATTGCACCAATATACGCCTTATGGAGGATTTTCACCTATCATATGCATGGTATTCTCGCAATCAAACAATCTATATGTATACTAAAATTATATATAGACAAAGTGATCTGGCAATAGAGGTGTATAAAATTGAACTGAAAATCGAATCAAACAGCAGATTAAGTCAAACCAAAAAAAATTAATCCGACTAATGGTTTGGTTTGGTATTGAAAAAAACTCCCGACTATATTTGCATTAGTTTGGTTTTAACTAATTAAAATCAACCCAACATTAGATATATAATTTTTAAAATTTATTTTATACATAAACATATTTACTTTGATATAATTTCTGTTTTCTTATATTTTTTCATAATTTTTAGGGAAAATTGTGCATTATATAGCTACTTTTTCATTTAATTCCGATCCAATTCACACCAAATTTCTTGCCATTCGCCTCTCTCGCTCTTCTATGGAATTTCGCTCGCCACTCTCCTCTTTTTCAGTCATCTATCCTTCGCCTCTCTCACTTTATACAAACACAAATGTATAATTTGTGGTTGTGTTTGTGTAGAGAGAGAAAGACTATATATACAAATACAAATATAAATACATATTTCTCCGTCCTATACACTTGTAATTATACAAATACAAATCTTTTCCTACCCAGTTCTCTTTTGCCTTTCTCTCTCTCTCTCTCTCGCTTTATACAAACAGAAATTATACAAAATACAATGTATAATTTGTGTTTGTATAAAGCGAGAGAGAGATTTGATATATAAATACAAATGTTTTAACTCGATTTAATTGAATACAACTTCAAATTTAATGCAGATATACAAACACAATCATTGATACATATACATAATAGTTATAGATATACAATTATCTAACTACTATACATATACAATTCACCTCTCTCTACTCTCTGCCCTTTCTCGCTTGCCTCTCTCCTCTCTCTCCCAATCTCACTCGCAACTCTTGCCTAACACAAAGTACATATACATATACAAATACAATTTTCATAGACACCGATGAATTAGCACCCGATTTATATAAATTACTGCGATTTATACAAATCAGATGGTCCATAGCAAACATAATTTGCTATGGAGCGCAAATAACAAAACTATAGTTATAGAGCGCTAATATGATTTTTATCTTTGCTATTCCTAAAATCTACTCTAATTTTTATCTTTTAACATATGATTTCAAGTTTTTGAGATCCAGAATTTTGAATGGTCTAATAAAGGTTATAGTCCGTAGATATTAGTAACTCTAATAAAACTCAAATCAAAATCAAATCAATATTAATGCTAACAAAACAAATTAATTCAACACTAAGAATGAAAATATTGTTGAATATTTGTTCTTTAGTTTTACATTAGTTTACACATTTAAAATACATAACCTGATCTTAATTTTTCTTTAATGTTTAATCATGTAACTAGTACTTATTATGACTTATTAAATTGCAATATTTATTTTATGTGATTTTATTATTATATTTTTGTTGAATATTTTAGTGTCATCATTCATCTCATATATTGTGTTATTTTCTTAAGAAACACTTTAGATATTTGTATTTAGGTAGGACTAAAGAAATATTAGGAGCACAAGTTAATTATATGTTTGCATGATTATTTTACTGAAAAATCCGAATTTTATTAGTTTTTTTTGGTTTATAAATTTAAAATTTCGACATAAATAGTTTGGCTTGATAGTTAAAAAATCCGAACCAATCCGGTTATGTACACCCCTATATATGGCATATTGATCACAATTTCTATTTATTTATTCTCTTTTTTTTTTCTTTACATTTTGCATACATTCTTTTAAATTAATAATTGGAAAAAGACTCAAATATGTCATCAAACTTTGTTAAAAGACTCGTTTATGTCATCCGTTAAAAAATTGGCTCATCTATGCCATTTTCGTTTGAGAAAATCTCATCAATGTCATTATTTGTTAACTGAAACGGTATAGGTTGGTTACCTGAATTCTGACCTTGTTGGTGACGGTCTGATTCCCATATTGTAATCCTCTCCCCTATTTCCCTTCCCCCACCCCCATTTCTTTTTGAAAAAATAATGCAAGGGAATTTAATGCATGCATAAATATGTTTAAATACTCAATTACTCCTCAAAATCTTTTTTACATCTCTTCCACCAAATTATAGATATCTTTATAAATAAAATAATAAATATTTTTATGCAATACATGTTATTTTTAATATGATAAAGCAAATAAACATAGTCAATACAAGCATTACTAATACAAATATTATTGGTACACTCTATTTAACATTATTTTTATAGGATCCATCTCCTCTCCATTTCTCTTCTCTCCATTTTCCCCAAGTTCTTGCTTGGATGTGAGGCACATGGCATAGGTAAAAATTAATGGCTAAGATTTGATTGATTACAATAAGATTTTAATTATAATTTAGAAATTAATATTTCATAAAAATAGTAATGCCACAATCATATATATATATATTATCTTTTCTATAAATATATTATAAAAAAAAATCTCTTTTTTCTAATTTTTTTCCTGCTAGTATTATCATCTATTTTTGTCCTAAATATGTTAAATATTTTCTATTTTTATATTATTTTTTTCCTGTGAGTATTTTTGCTATTAATTATATGTGATAACCAATTTTAAAGAGAAAGATCAAAATTGCAATATAACAGTTACCCAATTTTTTTTTAAAAAAAACAGAACGTAAATACTCGTAGAGGAAAAAAAATAGAAAAAAAAGAGATTTTTTTTATAATATATTTATGGACAAGATAATATATTTGTATGATTGTGACATTACTATTTTTATGAAATATTAATTATCTAAATTATAATTAGAATCTTATTTTAATCCATCAAATCTTAGTCATTAATTCTTATCTATGCCATATGTCTCACATCCAAGCATGAACTTGGGGAAAATGGAGAGGAGCCGGATCCATTTTTATACATACCCTGCCAAACAATTTCTGAAAAAAAAAACGTAATCATTGGTGTTTTATTGCAGAAATCATCCAAACGATTGAACAATTCAATGTTTAATTAATGGTAGCATTTTAATAATTAATTAATAAAGAAAGAGACAAAGCACCATTAAAATCTTTTGTAGACCAACCGTTTTAAACCAATGCATCTAATCATGAAGGCAACTGTTTTTAATAATTCACGTAATACATAAACGTCTCCTATCTTAATTCTCACATTTTTATACTAACAATGAATGAAAAAAATTAAATAAAAATAACAAATTCAAATAATAATAAGCAAATACATCTATAAGGAGATATTTAAAATTCAAATTAGCAGTTGAGTCAAAGAAGTAAAAACAAAAAAGATCAAATATATCCTGAACTTTCTTAGAACGATCACACATACCCCTATATGGATTTAATAAAAAATAAAAAGATATAAATTTAAAGTAATGTTTTTGCTTCCATTAGATGAAAATGGTACATGTGAGTGACGTTGCAATGGTAAGAATATATGTGAATCACTTTTATAATGAGAGATAAATCAATTCTAAATCGCAAAGCTAAGAAATATATCATACCTTTTTTTCCTTTAATTATATCAATGGTTTTTTGTTCAAAGGGTGACCTAGGTTAGCCCAAAGTATAGTGGATGCTCGAGCACCAATTATTTGTGACCCAAAATTTATATTAAAACAAATGATTTGCAAAAATTATTACATTTTATTTGTGAGGACAATTGTGTGTTGTGATTTTTTTGGCAAAATAACGAGTGGCCAAATCAGAGAAAATGATCAAAATTGTCCTTTATCTTTGAGTTAAGAGTCAAAGTAATCCCTGCCTTTTAACATGGAGCACTAATAGTCCTCCATGTTTCAAGAATTGGTACACTTTTGATACTCTTCCAAACATCTGTCTATATTTTAACGACATTTCTCATTGCACGTGAGAAAGTTTCCCTCCAAAACTCATTTTTCTATGCTCCTTTTTTTCTTATCAAATCAGACTTCTTATTTGTCTCTTTCCTTTCTTTTTCAAATCAAACCCTGTGGTAAAAACTTTGTTATGAATTTAATTAAAATCTTGATCAATTTTCGGAAGCAACTATGTTGTTAAGGCACGACAATGTTAGAGTCAATTGTGAAACCAAGAAAAACACCACAAAAACCAGGCAGAGTAGGCAATGGCAGTAGCATTTAGGCTGTAAGTAGTACTCCCTCCGTTTCATAAAGAATGACCTAGTTTGTCTTGGCACGGAGTTCAAGAAAATATAGAACACTTTTGAATCTTGTGGTCCTAAATTAAAGTTATGTCAATGTACAAAATTGTCCTTTAATCTTATGGCATTAAATATGTCACGTGGAAAGTTAAAATTAAAATATTACCAAAAAAGAAAGAGGTCATTCTTTTTGAAACAGACTAAAAAGGAAAGGAGGTCATTCTTTTTTAAACGGAGGGAGTAATAAAATTCATCAAGCATCTGTAGATGAACTATTGAGTCTCAATGCTAGTAGAGCTATCTATATTGCTTGGGGTCGTCATAGTAACACAACATGGTGCACCAGGAATGGGATCTGGTGTTCCATAGTTCACGAAGTTGGCGCATATTGATACCGTTGTCACTGTGCTGTTTTAGTGCGAATTTGATGCTATTGTTTTGGAGCAATTTCGAGGTCTGTTTTTGGTGTTTTTATCGTGTAGTTTTTGGTGCAGTTCCAATGCTTTTCTGGTGGTTTTGTTGGTGCAAGTGTAATGTGTTTCAGAGGTGATTCTAATGCTGATGTTTTGGTCTAATTCCAATGCCGCTTTGATACTTTTTTGGTGTAAATTTAGTGCAGTTTTTGATCTCTTCTACCTTTTCTTTCTGAATGTAAACAATCTATCGCAGAGGACATCGAAGAAGGCTTGATGAAGATTGCTTTGTATTCATAAAAACAGAAAAATTTACTCTTGCCGCGGACTTCCACTGATGAAAGATACACAAAATATAAAAATGAAAAGCAAATATTCTTCAAAATCAAAAGATGTAACTGAATGAGTTTTACTTCTCCAAAAATCAGTCTTTTTAGTTTGATTTTGTTTGTCTCATAGGATATCAGAGTAGTGGAATTGTGAATGACTACTATTTGAAGGGGGGAGGGAAAGACTTGTTTAGCAATGGTGGAAATATAGTTATGGGAAAATTTGTTTAACAATGGTGGAAACAGGGAAAATTTCTCACGTGCACAGAGATCAAGTGCCGTAAAAATATAAACGGATGTTTGAATGAGTATGAAAAGTGTACCAATTCTTGAAACATGAAGGACTATTAGTGCTCCATGTTAAAAGACAGAGATTACTTTGACTCTTAACTTAAAGATAAAGGACAATTTTGACCCTTTTCTAGTCCAAATCATTTCGGTGCAACTTCCCTTTCTTTCTTTCCTAACTTGGAATGATTTTTCCTTTCTTTCATTTCTGTTTTAAGGTGGGTTTGGTGAGGACAAAATTATTTTCAATATATATTTTAAATTTCTTTTTATGTTTGGTTGATTAAAATACTTTAAAAAATATCTTTTCTTTTAAAAGAGATAAGACACAAGTACCCCCTAGACTATGACCGAAATTTCAGAGACACTTAAACTTAACTAGGGTCCTATTACACCCATGAACTCATTTTTTTCCTATTTGTGTGCACCTTTTGTGCTGGGGTGACACCTTCAACCACCCAAGTTGGTTGTGTTTGTACACACCCGTCTGCCACGTGTGTAAATAATTTTTTTAAAAAATATTTTTATTTTATTTATCTTGTATTTAAATTTAAGTTAATATACATTTTTTTAACCTTGTATCGAAACTTATTTTTACCTTCATTCATTGTTTTTTCTCTTTTATTTTTCTATTGATTTTATTTTCTTTGTCTTTCGTTTTGATTTGATTTCAAATTTAATTACAAATGTTTTGTATTTAAAATAAGTTAATTGTGAACGGATATCAAAATAAGTGAAGAAAATCAAATAAAACATTAAAAAATTAAAACGTTAAAATTAAAGGACACTTTTAAATTATTTTTAAAAAATACACATAATTTTTTTAAAATTAATTAAAAGTGAAAAGATAATAAATTAATTTTAAAAAAGTTTAAAGTGAGATCGAAATTAAAATAAATATTTTTTTAAAAAATAAAAATAATTAAATTATATAAATTTTAATATCAATAAATATGTGTACTAACTAATTATAAAGTTACAAATCAAAAAATGACATGTGTCCAATTTATGCACTCATCACTTGCCTTCAAGAGAGTGTGCACACTCTTTGTGCAATGTCAGCATTTGTGGTGTATTTATCCATTTTAAATTAGTTTAGGGGGTAATACGACTCTAGTTAAGTTTATGTGTGTCTCTAGGATTTCGGTCATAGTCTAGGGGGTACTTGTGGCTTATCCCTTTTAAAAATAATAAGTTACTCAAGAATTAGGAAAATGATTTAAATCAATTTTGGTCTTGATAACTTATACGAGTCCACCACACGTCACAAGACAAGGTCCTTAACACAATATAACACATTAAAAGATAAAGTACATAATGAAACAACAAGGATGTTTACATGGAAACCTTCTTGCTCAAGGGAGGAAAAATCATGACCTATCCCACATGATTTTTAAACTGCTCTTTACTATTTTCAAGCAACAAGTGATTACGAACTCCAATAATCATACGAGGATTAAACTCTTAATCCTACAACCTGTAACAACTCTATTATAGAATGAGCCAAAGCAACAACTATATTGCCAACTATATCAACTAACTCTAGTTAATATAGACTTCAAAAACATACTACTTAGCTAACCGTAGCTATGCTCATTGTCAACTGGAATAAGAATAACACGATCCAAATTCCTTTATAGATTAGGAATAGATCTTATAGGTTAAGATTCAAAAACATAACTTTCTGATGAACAACTAAAGGCGCACTTGACAGCTCTATCAAGTCCCTTCCGATTCTTGAAAAGTTGTTGTTTTCTTGTGAGAGCAGGGGCAACTCAACATAATTCGTGGCCTAAAGCGAAATTTTAATTAGAGGCCTAAAATTTAAATAAGCTTTATCCGTATTTATTTATTTTTCTAAATCTTTAGATGTAAATTATTACTTAATATCTTTTATATAAATGATTTTTCAAATACTTTTTTAAATTATTATTTTAGGTAAGTTTTTATCAATTCAACATTGAAAAACATCCTTTTATTGAGACAATTATTATATGAATGGTTAACATAATTCTATAAGCAATAAGTTGATAAACTTTAAAGATAAGAGTTAGAATCATAGAATCTGATTCACAAAGTTGATAACTTGGTATACCTACTTTAATATGAAAATTTACGTAGAATTAAAAAAAAATTGTAATCACTTTGGTCAACACTTTTCGACTATTTGATTCATATTTTTGACAGATAACTATCATTGATTTGAAAAAATATAGTGCAAAAAGAGTTAAAAAGGATAAATAATGTGAGTGTTAGCGAATAAAATGTAAAAATCCAAAACAATTTTTTCTTGATTTATTCTATTTTAATTTGGTTAAGATACATAATTTTTATTTGTAGAAATTTGAGGCCCCCAAAAATTGGAGACCTTGGACTTGCTGCTATTTCTAATGGAGTTGGCAGATCTGTAACTATGGGAAGTTTGGGTGTGGGGTTCGAAGAACTTGGCAGTGTTGTTTTTGCCCATTCTAGGTGGGCTGATTTAATGGCAGTGTTGGAGAACAATGTCTTAAATGGAAAAACATCCTCAACAAATCGCACATCTCAGGATAAGTACACCTTTGCAAAAATTGGGTCAAAACACCGATGACAGTAATGGGATAGTGAGAATCCAAGATAGACACATGGGGTAGATTTTGATTCAAGTTTATTTCTGGAGTATGGTTTAAGCCATGGATAGCTTAAACAACCAAAAATCCGTTGGGAGTTATCAGGGTCGACTCAACAACATTAGGGGCCTAAAGCGAAACTTAAGAGAGGGGCCCTAATATTTTATTTTTTTCATCATATATACTTTTATTTAAAATCTACTTTTCAAGCTATTTTAGATGCAAAGTCATTAGGTACTGTTTTATACTCAATTTGTTTTAATAATTCCTTTTCAAATGATAATATAGCCAAATCATTCGATCTCTCTTGAGACATCGTGATCTTAAAGAAGATTTAATCAATTTTAATTTCGAAAAAACTTCTTTCGACTGAGGCAACGGTTACATGTACTGTTAACATTATTCTATAAGCAATATGTGTATTTGGAAAAGAATCAAATCTTTTTATTTGATTGAGTATTTTGATTAGATCATTATCTTCTACTTGTATTATTTCCCTTAACACTTTTATTCAAAAAATAAATCTAGACCATCAATATCAGAATAACTATTACGTGTTAAAGAAAATTCAAGGTTAAAACAATATTTTTTAAATTCTCAACATGTAGTGATCTCAATATTTTACCACTAAATAAGAAATCAAAAATATTTTCATATGCTTCAATTGGTTCAAATCTATTTTGAAGTGAAAAAATAGTTTGATCTACTCTACATATATAAAGCAATCAACTCTAAAAGATTCTTCGAGGGACTTTGTGATTTCAATATCCATATTTTCATCAAAGTGTTTCTTACGAAATTCAGGTTTATTTTCATCTCATATGCAATTTCAAATCATAACACTCATAGTACATATAAACTTTTTTTAAAAATAACATATATAAGTAATTGTTTTTTTAAAATGGGTCCCCTAAAATTATGGGGCCCCAAGGGATGGCTTTAGTGGCCTAGGGGTTAAGACGGCCCTGGAGTTATAATCAGGTGATTTTCTAAGTAATCTTTGGAATGGGGATTAATTATCAAGGTGAGAGGTTGGAAGACAATTGATGAGGTAGACAGTGTGATGGCATGCAAAACACCAGAATCGGGGTGGGAGGAATGCCTCATGTAAGAGTGATCTTGCAGTTTTGACAATATGACGATGTCGTTGTTTTGCAAGTGCAACTTGTTGGGGTGTATAGGGTGGGGTGGAGAGGTGTTGAATGCCGTGAAGTGAAACATAGGAGTCAAGACTTTTATACTCACCTCCTCCATCAGTATACAATGACAAAAATTTGGTGTCAAAATGTTTTTCCATCATAGGATGAAAATTTTGAAAGATCTCTTTAACTTCACTTTTCTTTGTTAGTGTGTAGAGCCAAGTGTACTTTGTATATTGGTCAACAAAAATATAATAATACAACTTTTTGTCAAGAGATAAGACTGGTGATAGCCCCCATAAATCACTAAAAATAATTTGAAGTGGTTTAGAGTTACACAGTGATAATTAGGTAAAATGATGTCAATGAGCTTTATTAGATAAACAAGAATTACAATGAAATTTTTTGTCTCGCTCATGAAACGGTAGTGAGAATTTATTTAAAATAAATCTAAGAACTCTAGAGTGAGGATGACCAAGACGTTGGTGCCAAGTAGTGAGAGAATTGGATGTGGAGATAATGTGAGCTTGGGGATGTGAGACAGGCCAATCGTACAGTCCATTGTTGGTCTGACTGTGCACCAGTGGCTTCCGCGTTTTCAGATCCTTCACAACAAAGTTAAAAGGAAAAAATTCAATAGACTTAAGATTGTCTTGACAGAATTTAGAAACAAAGAGAAGCTTGCGTTTAATTTAAGGGGCACACGGAGTGTGGGTTAGCTTAAAAACATTATTTGATGCATTTAATTTAGCAGAACTAGTGTGAGAGATGGAATTTTTGTTACCATCACCTATAGAGACATCCTCGTTACCACGGTATGGCTGTAGGTTGTGCGACTCTGCTGTGATGTGATGGGTGGCTCCTGAGTCAACTATCCAGGGGTTGGTGGCCTCCGTAAACCTAGCGACATAGGTGGCTTTCGCTTCAAAGTGATTATGAGACTTCGAGCGGCAAACATTGGAGGTGTGGCCAATTATGTTACATAGTTGACATCGAGTAACACCGTTTGGATTTAAATTGGACTACCATTGTGGTGGAGTGCTTGGACGCAAATTCTGGAGCCATTGTTGAGAGTTGTTGGTCTGTCTACGATTGTTGCGATTATTGAAGTTGAATTTAGGGGTTGTAGCAACTGCAACAGTAATGGTACTAGGTAGTTTCTTAGCATCCTTGTGGAGAAGGAAGAGTTCAAAGTCCAGTAGCTTTTCAAGCAGTTCCTCATAGGAGATAGTTGTATTGCGTGCACGAATGGCAGCACAGATCTCACAAAATTCAGGACCTAGATCACTGAGTATTTTGATGATGAGTTCAAGATTGGAAACAGAAGCACCAACAGTGGCTAACTCATCCGAAAATGATCGAATAGTGTGAAGATATTCAGTAATGGAGCGAGAGTCCTAAGTGACACGGGAAAGCTGATCACGCAAACTGAAGACCCGAGTTTGAGATTTCTTTGCATAAGTGGTATGCAAAGCATCCCAAGTTGATTTAGCCAAGTTCGCAACAGCAACAGTAGAGGCAATAGTGGGTTCGACAGAAGCCATGAGGGCATTCTGGATGAGTTGATCCTGACGGAACCAAGTTAAGAAGCCAGGATTAGGAGATATATTCTTGCCGAGGGTAATCGTGCGACTGGGGGAGAGAGTGGTTCCATCGAGATGGCCAAAGAGGTTGTAGCCATATATAAGCATGGAAAATTGGGCTTTTCAGGTGGTGAAGTTGTGACCACCGCTTAGTTTGGTGGGTAATTGGGATGCGACATTGAATTGAATGATAATATTGGTACCCGTCATGTTATCAGCATTGACAACTCTGGGATTGTTGCCATTGTTGTTGCCATTATGATTGGTCATTGTTGCTGATCTGCATGAGGAGGAGAAAAAATATTTGGATCGTACTCGTTAGAGCGTGAAGAGCCCTGATACCATATAAAGACTGAATGTTCTGGAAGAGTATATTATTATTAATGAAGGCAGAAGGTATTAAATAGAGCATGAAGAGCCCTGATACCATATAAAGACTGAATGTGCTCGAAGAGTATATTATTATTAATGAAGGCAGCAAGGTATTAAATAGAGTTGCAGGGGAAATAATAAGACTCCTAAATGAATTGAACTAAAGGAAGCTAAATAAATAATAATTGTTGAACTAGTAACGCAATCCTAATACAACTAAACTACTAATATATGTCCTAACGCCAAATGTTCTAATACCTGTGTGAGAGAAAAACTCCTTTTTTTGAAAATGTTTGAGTGTATGTGTATGAACTAGGTTGTTTCATGTCAACCTAAGGTATATACTTATCTGATGGGAATGCGCTCTGTCCTCTTTTCCCATGCACCAATCAGTGGTGGAGCCAAGATTTTCAATATGGGGGCTTAAAATCTGCAAAAAATAGACATACGAAGTAGTCGAAAGAGGTTCTTCATCTACTATATATACCTAAAAAATTATTTTAATCATGTATAAATTATATAATTTTCTGCCGAAGGTGTTTCGGATGAACCCCCTAATGGTAAGGTAGCTCCACCACTGGCACCAACCATGACAGAGTTGACAGCTTTTTCAGTTGTCCTCCATTTGTCCAGGAACAAATGATAGAGTTAAATTAGCTACTCAATGAAAGTATATGCCGAATAACAACCCCATTCTCATTCATATGCTTTTTGTCACTAATTGAATTCCGATGAGTTCAAGTAAGCTAAGTTCTTATTTTCTTGTACTTTTTTTTAATCAAATAAAGTGATAGCCAATGCACATATTTTGTTGACAGATGGGTTACATAAACTTATAGAGGTTGAAGGAGATTATCATATACACTGTGCACTCACGGTCAAGTAATTTATGTTTGTGTTATCATAAAATCAGAAATCATGGAGAGATCAAGTTGTAGTCATGAGATTTATATTTATATAAAAATTAACTACTTTTGCATTAGTAGAGTTATTTATCAGTTTGTTAGCAATCCATGTTTTTTCATAAATTTAATCTTGACGAAATTCACTATTTTATGTATCAAATAGACTTCACAATAACCAAGTTTCCAGTACAAAATTGAAATCAATATTTCTCTCACCAACAAAGAATTGAAGGTCGTTCAGATAATTGTGGTGTCCGGACCAGCTTGCACGCAGGGGCGGAGCCACCTTATTATACTAATTAAGGGGGTTCATCTGGCTGAAAATTATATTATGTATACATAGTTGAAATAATTTTTATGTATATATAAGTTTTATGTATATATAGTCTCATTGAAAATTCTGACTCCGCCACTGCTTGAGCGTACGTCGACTAATTACATGAGATATCTGTTATTGCCACCAGCATCCACAAAGGTTTAGATTATCTAATTTCTAGCTTAAGAAAGACGCAGTAAGCTAGTAAAGTAACCACTGTAGTTCATACATGTCTATCTGAGTTGCTAATGATGATGATGTTGATGTTGATGATGACGATGATGATCTAGGTACTAGGTGAGTTGATTCATATCTTCTGTCAAATAACATCATGCAATATCTTATTTTAAGTTGTTAGGAATTACAATAATCAATCAACCGAATCATAAATTTGGACCATAGAGGTCGACGATTCTCCTCATCTTCGATACTGCTGAACAACTGAAGTAGTACAGAGAAAGTCTACAAGAGGCAAACATCCACCGTAGTTGGATGAAGGAATTTGTATCCTTAAATGTGCATGAAAATGTTCCTTCAAAATATATCTTCTATGATCATTTAACTCCAAAATAGCAATCTTATCTTGCTACTTTCTCTAGTGTTGTTGAACCTACATCTTATGGAGTGGCTGTGAAAGACCGAAGAGATAGATGCATGGGAGAGTAATCAAACATGAACCATTGTTCCACTTCCTCATTATAAAAGATCTATTGGCTGCAAGTGGATATACAAAGTAAAGTTTAAGTACTCAGAATTTCATTCATGTTTTTCAGTAAATATCAGCATATACTTGTATTGGGATACTTATTAATTGATTGGGTGTTAACACAATTCAAACGCGAATCAACAGGAGTATGGAAGTGTAGTTCATCAAAACTCTCAATTTGAACAATGGAAGCAGAGGTTTATCCATATAGCAATACAAATTAATGCTATATGAAATGAAAGAAAAAGAGCAAATAGAGATATGCGTCGCTGTTGGTAATGTTCAAATTGACATAAACACACAATTTAGAAATAGAATCGCGAGTGATTCAAACACTTCACTTTTCGTGGCAGGAATAAGAGGACTATTATCTGCAGCTGACGCTGATTACCTTCTTGGTGAATGAAGTTGTGCAACTCAAGTTACCGAAGCAATATGATGCTCTAAATGGAGAAGTCTCTCTAGATGACCAAGCTGGTAATCAACGTCATACTGCAGATAATAGTCCTTTTATTCCTTCAACAGGCCGAGACTACTCCATTAGCTCTCTTGTTCACTCCCTCTGGTCTGATTACGGGGCTATTACATCTTTGAATCGTAGCTTTCACTTAATAATAAAGAGTGTGGAAGTTTACAGACTGTGTCATCAACATGGGGTGGTTGAACATTAGGTTTAGTTTTCTTGCTATCTACTTGAATGGGAAGATTTTTTATCCCAGTCATTGTCATTGGATGCATGTACCATCAGTGAATCCCAATGAATGCTTTGTGTTCTCAGATGGGGAGTCTTTTGCAGTTAGGACAGAGCTTCTTGTGTTTGGAAAGGAGATTTTGTCCATGTCATTTATCGTTACAGTATAAACACTTGGTCATCTAGAATGCAAATGAATGCACCAAGGTGTTTGTTTGGCTCTGCCAATTTTGGGGAGATTGTCATTCTAGCTGGTGGTTGTGACTCATGGGGTAATTTACTTAGAGCAGTAGAGCTTTACAATTCTGAGACTGGAACATGCAAGATTTTACCAAGCATGAAAAAGCGGTGTAAGATGTGTTCTGAGGTATTTATGGATAGAAAGTTTATTATTTTTTCTATGTTGTCTTTGAAGTTTTGATGATTTAACAAACTTTGGACCTGATCCCAGACGAACCTGGGAGTTTCGTACTTGTAAAAAGATAGTTTTCCAAGAGCTGCAGCCTGCTGTGATTGGTGCACATCTTTTGGCAGAACAACAGACTCTCATCCAATGAGAGTGCTCCAAGGATTTGTGTTCATCTTATATTAGTCTTTTCTTCAACAACAAAAAATAGTTTTTGAATCCAAACAAAACTCACAAGCGCAAAAAGGCAAGGCCATTCTCTCAAGAATTATTATTCAGAAAAACAACGCGGGACCTAATACAGTTATCATTGTTCTTAGTTTTCCTCTAGGTTTATATTTCTATGCTTATCATGTGTAGATCTATTCCTGTGATATAAATTAGATCGGATGCTTGTTTGAGTTTTTTAGCTTTGAGTCACATTAACTAGAGTTAGTCAGTCGAATCTTCTATATTCTAGTCGAGCGTCTTTTCGTTTTTTTTGTTTGATGTTCTTTTGGGTAGAGTTGCCTAAAAGTATCAACTAGAGTTAGTTGAGGTGTGGATGCAGTAGAGTTGATGTTTGTTTCTTGTCTTATCCTTGAGATCTGAGTTGGTGGCTAGAGTTAGCCAGTTGGGTTCTTGAAGTCTAGATCGACTGAAGCTAGTTGGTTTAGTGGGCAATAGAGTTATTGCTTAGTTCTTTTGCTTGTAGTAAAGTTTCAGGGATTAAGAGTTTAATTTCTAGATTAATAGAGATTTGTAATCTGAAGCTTTGCTCCTTTATAGTTAACTGAGTTTGGGTTGAAATCCTGTGAGACAGGTCGTGGTTTCTTCCTTTATTGAGCAAGGGGGTGTCCACTTAAAACTCTTCTGTGTGTTTTACTTCCAGATTCTTACTTTCTGCATTGTAATTTGGTAAAGGGAACTGGTCCATTAACATGGTGGACACTTCACTCACCTCCCTCAAAGAATCTATCTATGCATTCCGCCAACAGTTCGATTTAATCCAGTCGTCTCCTATTCTGACCATTTAACTCCATCTTGTTCCTGTGTACCAAATTCAGTTTCTCTTCCACGATTTAGTGGTGATAACCCTACAGTCTGGGTTCTTCAGGCGGAGAAGTATTTCGTCTTCCATAATATTTTATCTGAGCATAAATTGTCATTGGCTTCATTCTGTTTTGACGGTGATGATTTGGAATGGTATTGATGGTTGTTTCGCAACAAACAACTGGCTGGCTGGGACCCTTTTGTGGACAAATTGCTGATTCATTTTCACTCCCGTACTAGAGACAAACAACGCGAGTTCTTACCCATTCCCAGAAACAAGAATCATAGGGCAGTGGACTACTCTCAGGCGGTTAGTCCATCGTTGGTTAATATTAGTAACTCATCCTCGCCTCAATACTTGAATGAACACTCAAACCACAACAACCAAAGCCTAGCACACACAGTGTTCAAGGAGATGTCGGATAAGGAAACTAATGTTGAAACTGTGGTGTTACCAGCGATCCAGGTATGTCATCTTGCCGAACAGGGCAACACCTCCATTTCACTTGAAATTCAATACGATGTCCTTACTGGAAATTCTGAGGTAGACCACATGTTCGATAAAATTCCCGAGAAGAAAATTGACATGGAAGTCGAACATTCAGTGATAAATGATTCAGCAAATCTGGCATCCCATATGTTTGATGAAATTTTTCAAACGGTTTCTGCATTTCAGGGAGAGTACGGTGACCTTATCATGCTTGATGATAATTTTCTTGCACTACCTTGTGTGTCTTGGGTTTTTAGTCACACCCAACTTATGAGTAGATCTATATTTGATTACTTCAGGGAATTCGATCATGCTAACCTCCCATTATCGTTGTATTGGTTTCCACCTAATCAATTTGTTAAGGTTTTGCCCTGATTTTCTTACCTTATTTGAAGTTTATTTTTTTCCTTGAAAAAAATTCAAAGTATTACCATAAATGCTTGAACTTTTTCTGAAAGGAAAATATAATTTTCTTATATTTGGTTTATTCTTTCCTTAGAGGAATAGTTTGGAGATCTATAAATTGAAGATCTCTATTCTCATAGCATAACACAATAGTATCCACAATGTAGACATTTAAAGAGTTTTGTCTATGAGGAGATTTTCTCTCTACAATTTTTATGCTTTTTATTAGTTTTTAATTATGTAGGCCAATTGGTCATATCATATAATAATATTATGTCTTTTTAGTATAGTTTTAATTGTCGTCTAATTTATCCTCATATGATTTGCAATTGTAAGCTTCCGCATAACGCCATAATCACCCCTTCATAACCCAACAAAGTGATATCAGATCATTGGTTGTTGTTCATTATTGATTTGAATTATGGAGGCAAGTATGAGCAAGATGGTTTGTTTGAATGGTAGTAACTATCATATTTGGAGAGGCAAGATGAAAGATCTTCTATTTGTCAAGAAAATGCATTTACCTGTCTTTACCTCTAATAAACCCCAATCCATGACAGATGAGGAATGGGAATTTGAGCACTTGCAGGTTTGTGGCTATATTAGACAATGGGTTGAAGATAATGTTCGAAATCACATTGTGAATAAGACACATGCCAGAAGTTTGTGGGACAAGCTTGAGATGTTATATGCTTCGAAGACTGGCAACAATAAGTTGTTTCTATTGAAACAATTGATGAATATCAAGTATAAAGAGGGCACTCCTATTTCTGATCATATTAATGATTTTCAGGGTGTTCTTGACCAGCTATCTGGAATGAATGTAAAATTCTTTGACTAATTCTGATCCCAGTGGTGTTGTGACCATGGAATATGCTAAGAGTAGTGTCTTGAATGAAGAGATGAGAAGAAGATCTCAAGGCTCAACTTCTTCTAATTCACACTCTGATGTTTTGGTTACTGAAGATAGGGGGAGAAACAAGTTCAGAGGTCAGAGTGACAGAGATAAAAGTAGAGGTAAGTCAAAGTCTAAATACAAGAATGTTACATGTGACTATTGCCACAAGAATGGGCATATCAAGAAATTTTGTTTTAAGTACAAGAGAGATATGAGACAACAAAAGAAAGAAGGTGACAATGAAAATCGTGTTGCTGTTGTTGCTAATGATGATCTTCTTGTTTCTTGTGATGAAAATGTCGTCAATCTTGTTCGTGATGAGTCTAGCTGGTTTGTGGATTCTGGTGCTACTTCTCATGTCACAACCAAGAAGGAATTATTTTCTTCTTATACTCCAGGTAATTTTGGAATGTTGAAAATGGGTAATAATCATGAGGTTGTAGTTCTTGGTATTGGGACAGTTTGTTTGGAAAGTAACAATGGTTCTAAACTAGTTCTCAATAATGTCAAACATGCTCCAGATGTTCGCTTGAATTTGATTTCTATGGGATACCTTGATGATGAGGGTTATGTTAATACCCTTAGTGCTGGCCAGTGGAAGCTTACTAAAGGTTCGATGATTGTAGCCCGTGGTGATAAGTTGTCTAACTTGTATGTTTTTCAAGGCTCCACTTTTAGAGGCTCAATAAATTTGGTGGAGAATGATACTTCATCATTGTTATGGCATAGAAGACTGAGTCATATGAGTGAGAAGGGGATGAACAATTTGGCTAAGAAGAATTTGCTTTCTGGAGTGAAACAAGCAAAGTTGAACAAGTGTGTTCATTGCTTAGCAGGTAAACAGAAGAGAGTTTCTTTTCAGAGTCATCCACCTTCAAGAAAGCTTGATTTGCTAGAGTTGGTACATTCTGATTTGTGTGGTCCTTTTAAGGTAAGGTCTCATGGTGGTGCACTTTATTTTGTGACTTTTATTGATGATTATTCACGCAAACTCTGGGTATTGTCTTTGAAGTCCAAGGATCAGGTACTTGATATATTCAAGAGTTTTCAGGCCTTGGTTGAGAGACAAACAGGGAAGAAATTGAAATGCATTCGTTCTGATAATGGTGGTGAGTATATTGACCCCTTTGATAGATATTGCAGAGAGCAGGGTATTCGGCATCAGAAAACTCCTCCAAAGACTCCTCAACTAAATGGTTTGGCGGAGAGGATGAATAGAACTCTTGTTGAGAGAGTTAGGTGTATGCTTTCAAATGCTAAGCTGCCAGATTTCTTTTGGGCAGAAACACTTAATACTGCTGCATATGTTATCAATTTATCTCCTACTGTTGCTTTGAATGGTGATGTCCCTGACAGAGTTTGGTCTGGTAAGAATGTTTCTTATGATCAACTTAAAGTTTTTGGGTGTAAAGCCTTTGTGCATGTTCCTAAGGATGAAAGGTCAAAGTTAGATGTTAAAACTAGGCAATGTATCTTTGTTGGTTATGGTCAAGATGAATTTGGCTATCGTTTCTTTGATCCAATTGAGAAGAAACTTCTTAGAAGCCGTGATGTTGTGTTCTTTGAAGACCAAACAATTGAAGATCTTGACAAAGTTGAGAAAGTTGATTCTCAGAGTAGTGACAGCCTAGTTGATGTTGATCCAGTGCCTTTGACTATTCCACCAGGTGAAAATCTTCATGAAAATCAAGTTGATATTGAAGATGGTGATCATATTCAGAATGACCAGTATGTTGCTGATGCTCCAGTGTAAGACGATGTGGTTGGTCTGCAACCAACTATTATTGATGCTCCAGAGAGTTCTCTCAGAAGATCTACTAGAGAGAAAATACCTTCATCTCGTTATTCTTCCAATGAGTATGTACTCTTGACTGATGGGGGAGAACCAGAGAGTCTTGATGAGGCCATGGAAAGTGAAGAAAAAGAAAAGTGGTTTGATGCTATGGAGGATGAAATGAAGTCTTTATATGATAATCATACCTTCGATTTGGTTATGTTACCTAAAGATCGAAAAACTTTGAAAAACAAGTGGGTTTTTCGGGTGAAACATGAAGATGGTAACCCAGTTCCACGGTATAAGGCTAGATTAGTTGTGAAGGGTTTTAGCCAGAAAAAAGGGATTGATTTTGATGAGATATTCTCTCCAGTTGTGAAGATGTCATCCATTCGTGTGGTTCTAGGCTTGGTTGCAAGTCTGGACTTAGAGGTTGAACAGATGGATGTTAAAACTGCTTTTCTCCATGGTGACTTGGATGAAGAAATTTATATGGAGCAGCAGGAAGGCTTTGAAGTCAAGGGAAAAGAGAAGTATGTTTGCAAATTGAAGAAGAGCCTGTATGGTTTAAAACAAGCTCCCAGGCAATGGTACAGGAAGTTTGGTTCTTTTATGAGTCAGCAGGGCTTCAAGAAGACTTCTTCAGACCATTGTGTTTTTGTGCAAAAATTCTCTGATGGTGACTTTATTATCGTTTTGTTTTATGTTGATGACATGCTTGTTGTTGGTCATAATGCTTGCAGGATTAAAGAGTTGAAGCAAGAGTTGAATAAGTCTTTTGCTATGAAAGACTTGGTACCAGCAAGGCAGATTCTTGGCATGCAGATTGTCCGTGATAGAGATGCCAAGAAGTTGTGGTTGTCACAAGAGAAGTATATTCAGAAAGTACTTCGTATATTTAACATGGACAAAGCTAAGGTTGTCAATACACCCTTAGCTATGCACTTCAAATTGAGTACTAGACATTGTCCTTCCAGTGATGGTGAGAAGGAAGATATGAAGAAAGTTCCTTATGCTTCAGCTGTTGGTAGTTTGATGTATGCGATGGTGTGTACAAGACCAGATATTGCTCATGCTGATAGTATTGTTAGCCATTTTCTTTCTAATCCGAGAAGAGAGCATTGGAATGTTGTTAAATGGATTATGAAATATCTTTGTGGCACTTCTAGTTTGAGTTTGTGTTTTGGTACAGGGAAGCCTATTCTTTGTGGTTACACTGATTCAGACATGGCTGGTGATGTTGATACTCGTAAGTCTACTTCAGGCTACTTGATTACTTTTGCAGGGGGGAGCTGTGTCTTGGCAATGTAGGTTGCAAAAATGTGTTGCTTTATCTAATACAGAGGCTGAGCTTATTGCTGTTGTTGAAGCTTGCAAAGAGTTGATCTGGATGAAGAGATTTTTGGGGGAACTTGGTTGTGTTCAAGAGAGGTATGTGCTTTATTGTGACAGTCAAAGTGCTATTNAAACATGAAATACCTCAACATTCAATAGAATTCAACTCAAAACCCCAACCGGAAACAAGTCCCAAATCATCAAGAATCTCAACATCACAATCAACAACAATACCAACAATAATTTCAACAACCACAACAACTCACAACTTTAACAACAAAGCCAATCCTTTCTTAATGAATAAAAGGGGTTAGGTGTGTGGGGGAAAGGATCACCCAACACTAAAAGCTCACATACCTTGGTAGGGATCACCCCCGACGAAAATCCCCGATGATCTCCTTGCTTGATCTCCTCTTCTTCTCTTCTTCTCTTCTTCCTCTCTTCTTCCTCTCTCAAAACCCTCACTCTCACTTCTTTTAAAATGGTAAAACTGATCAAAATGATCAGCCTAACACATTTATATAACCAAAATAAAAGGCTAGGGAAAAGACCAAAATGCCCTTAATGATTCCCGGACGGATTTCCTTGTCAACTGCCCAACTTTCAAAGGCCCTCACTCGCTCATACGAACTCGGAATTGAGCAAACTCGACGGCGTCGAAAAGATCGTTCCGAGGGCTATGCAACCATAACTGGAAATACTTCTAACTCATCATGAGCTAGAAGTTACGACTGATCAAAGTTGGCCAAAAACTTACCTTTTCCATACTTAGCCAAATTTCCAAAACTTTAAAATTCTTTCCAAAAATGAAAATTTCCAATCCTAAGCCTCTTCAAAGCTATTTCAAATTGTCGGATGTTACAGCAGTGGACTACTCTGAGGCGGTTAGTCCATCGTTAGTTAATATTAGTAACTCATCCTCGCCTCAATACTTGAATGAACACTCAAACCACAACAACCAAAGCCTAGCACACACAGTGTTCAAGGAGATGTCGGATAAGGAAACTAATGTTGAAACTATGGTGTTACCAGCGATCCAGGTATGTCATCTTGCCGAACAGGGCAACACCTCCATTTCACTTGAAATTCAATACGATGTCCTTGCTAGAAATTCTGAGGTAGACCACATGTTCGATAAAATGCCCGAGAAGAAAATTGACATGGAAGTCGAACATTCAGTGATAAATGATTCAGCAAATATGGCATCCCATATGTTTGATGAAACTTTTCAAACGGTTTCTGTATTTCAGGGAGAGTATGGTGACCTTATCATGCTTGATGATAATTTTCTTGCACTACCTTGTGTGCCTTCGGTTTTTAGTCACACCCAACTTATGAGTAGATCTATATTTGTTTACTTCAGGGAATTCGATCATGCTAATCTCCCATTATCGTTGTATCGATTTCCACCTGATCAATTCGGGTTCAGCTTTCCGTTTGATCCTGGTTCTAGTTTGCTCCCCGTATTTTTTAGCGCTGCAAACTATTATTTACGCATGGTCGTCTTTGATGATGCACTAGTCGTTGCTTTATATCATAATATTCTAGATGTTGCTGGCAAAATTCACAGAGACAGAAGTGCACAAATCCTTCATGGGATGAACATCCTGAACTGCATTTGGAATCTGTCCAAATTGGTGGTTTCAATTAATGACACTAAGAATGTGGATACACCATTGGTATCTCAAAATAAGGAGGCCGATTCAAGAAATTGTGTAGCTTGGGTCATTGACATGTTTCTTCATAGGGATACAACTAGCTTTCTGATTCCTTTAGCTAACAAGGAATACATAATAACAAAGGGCTATATTGCACCAAAGGGGCATACGAAGTTGCTAGTGAGTGTTATATCACATATCTACAATGTTGAGATTATGTTCTTTGAGTCACTTTATCTCCTAAAGGCTGAGGGTTGGAGTCTTTTTGGGATAATTTGGAGCACTGTACTGCTCATTGGTAAAGTTGTAAGAGAACTGCCTACAACTGCTTCTAACTTGCTAATGTTAGTAAGTATAGCTTCCATAATAGCTCCAATGAGAATCCTCACAATGATATCAATTTTGTACTACTTGAACCTTGAGGACAAGGTTCTTATTGGGGTCGAAGGTATTGTTATGAATGGGCCTAGACCAATATTGACAAAGCAGCCCAAAACAAGATTAAGTGGGGGTTCATAAATAGAGACTTGGGAGAGCAAAATAGTAAAAATGCAAATTGTTGAAAAAAAAGGTCTAGCCCTCTCATCCCCTCTATGAGTTCTACTTCTCATCCCCTTTCTTCTACTTGTGTTCTTCAATTTCCATTTAGTTCTTAAATTCCTATGTAATTCCAATAACAAGTTAATGAAATAGATTCGTCGGTTGTTTGAATTTGAATTGAGTTGGTCTTGTTATTGGGTTTGTTACACCCATGCACTTCAATCAAACACCACCTGCAAAACAAAAGGTATAAGACAACAAACATGGATGAAGGAAGAATGGGAAATTGTTTGGAAACCAAACCTTTGTTTAAGAGGTCGTCTGTCAGACTGGATCCAACATACATGGGGAATCATCCCATCACCAGAGAACACAACTAGATAAGGGGAAGATGTCAAAACAAGGAGCTCAGAATCAAAAGAGAGAGAGAAGAAAGTATACTTACTATTGTCAGCTGAGAGCAAGAATGCAAGAGAGTAAGCATTACAGTGTTGATGACCCAGAAAAGGAGGAGGCGAATATGGTGGTTCAACCATGGGCGGGAGCATTTCAGGTGGGCGGGATCAAAGAGATTAGGGAAAAGAGGCAATTAGGAAACCTAAGCTAAATGGAAAGTGATGTGTAGGGAGAAGTACAAGGACTGTGTCCGAAATTGAAAATTTAACCAAAAAACAGAAAACAATACAAGTGTGTATAATATATATATAATATTAATTTGTAAACACAATAAATATTATAATTTAAATAAAATAGTAGTTAAATATTACATTAACAAAATATTTGTCAAATCAGAGGAGAAATATTAGTAGCTCAGTTGGTTTGCTACATACTATTGGTACGTGATCGGTGAGGGTTCTATTCTTCACCTTGTAATTCCCTCCTCATTTCCCCTTTAATATAACGTGTAATAAAAACACACATATCAAATTAGAGGTAAGTAGTTGTAATACTAATCTTTTTTCAGTTTTGAAGATGGATATGTATGCCAGTGAGGCCAGTTAAACATATGATCAATGGAATGCTACTCTGTGTCCAGCCAAATAACATACAGCTCTTGCTAAAGGGATATATAGGAGCTTACGCATGAAAGCCGGCGGTAGCCATCAACTGAACCCTGGTTATATTAAAGAGCAAACAATTTAGAATGATAGATCAATGGAGAATTAAAAGTATATGTAGAGAAAAGTTTGAGTCCTCACCAAGAATCATTTGAATAACACCTACAAAGACGTGAAAAAATTAATCGAAGCATATATATATATATATATATATATATATATATATATATATATATATATATA
>NC_064282.1:88289042-88294868 GCF_019186545.1 Solanum stenotomum | reverse complement strand
ATATATATATATATATATATATATATATATATATATATATATATATATATATAATTGAAGAAGTAAACGAACATGTAGTCCTTACTCATCCTTTGTTCAGAACGGTAGAACCCAACGAATAATAATGAAGCTCAAATCCGTAGAGGATTGCTTGATGAAAATCAGAAAAGGAAATGTTGTTCTCTGCATCTTTAATATTAGGCCATGAGGTCAAGCCTATACGTTGTACTCTACATCCATCACTTACTTCAGAGGCCTTCATATCTCCAATCTTTAAATAAGTGTGTCTGCTTAATTTGCAGCCACTAATTTCCACAAATGTTGAAGAATTATTATTAACAGCAAATGGACAGTTGAACATGAAAATGGACTCTGGATTATCGTAATAGAAGAAATGAAGGTGTGCGTAAATAGTAAACTGAGGTACTAGAGAGCACAAATGATCTTGTGTTTATAAAGTTGGATCTATCAGGTGAATTGTCCAATTATCATAATTAATATCTTGCACATACATCTTCTTGGAAAATATTAACGGTGTAACCGTTTGATTATCTTCACAAGCTAATTCAAATGCTGGATGATCATTTCTGCAATGTTCTGGGTCGGTGTTTAAGCGAAAAGGGTAGCTTATGTTACGGATATGGCCACAAGCAGAAGGGGGACAGTAGTGTTTGCTCTTCCTAGCATTATATGTTTGCAGGAAAATAATTAATGTAAAATATTTTAGCAGAATGGTTCCCCTACACAAATACATTTGTACTGTCTTGATTCTTTTCTTTCCTATTATTAGGAATACAAATGTGTTTGTTGGACACTTAAAAGCTGTGTGGACTTTTTATTACAAATATTACTCCCTTGGGTCCCAAGCCAATGGAAAACGCGTGTTTGGTCGTTGATGAGAACGTTGCAATTTGATGAATTGCCCTCAAGAGGAAGACTTTGACGTTTACCTATATTATTAATGAAGGAGATTGAAATGTCATGTTTCCGTGTTCAAGACTAAAGAGAATAAGGTTCATTACATGACATTAACGTCCTATGATACCGCAGAAAATATTTTTCTTAAAGAGTGTACAAAAACCTTAAAAGAGTTTGTGTGTAAAAACTAAAAAGTACTCTAACTTGGGAGTAGTTGAAGAATTAATGCCACAATATGATTCATACGAGCAGCAGAGATCGATTGGCCTGCCAAAGAGCTGACGTTAGAAGACTGAGACCTACAGCTCTAAGAAAGCTGGACGACATAGGATCAAAAGTTTAGGATGATGTGATCCAAGTCAATGACGAGGCAAAGCAGTTCCTTGACTTTGTCCATAAATTTTACACTCTATGCACAAAAGTTAAAACTCTTTTTCCTTTTAACTATTTTCATCCTAGCCAAATGATGCCCAAATAAGTCCATATAGATAATGGTATTAATTTGTGTCCAGCCAAATAATGCAGCTTGCTAATGGGATATGAGCTTACCCATGAAAAATTCTTAGTTGAATAACTTTTAGATATGTTAATAAATTTATGTATGTGTACTTATACTAAGTTTGCCTCCACCATCACTAAGTAGCAATATGTACATTAACACTTTAAAAGAATAGGGTTCAGAGGAGAGGTCACAAGCTACCACTACTACGTAATCTACTTCTACTGCTACTTGAAATCGGCTAACTGAGAATTCATCTTCAGAGCTAAGTGTTTGCAACAAATTTTAAAGTGATAGAAAAGAAATCAAAATCACAAATAAAATCTGAAGAAACAAGAATATATTATTGTTAAATTAACATGGGTGCAATTCTGTTCCTTTCTTTGATTCTTCTCTCATAAGATTTATCCATGAGTGCGTTTGAGAAAAGGACTATTTCGCCATTTATCATTCAACTCATTTCTTTCTGATTGTGGATATTCGATTAACATGGTTTTAATGCAAGGATCTAACACTTGCAAATCGAGAAATAAGTCTAAATAATTATGATTCAGCTGGCTGAACACTATTATGAAACAAAATACTTTTGCAATTCTTATACTATCTCCTTTACATTATACAAATGACTTTGAAGTGTTATTCAATTTCTAATATCACGTCAAGATCTTCACTGTGAGGACTTCCATTTAACTTAGGCGTAATAGTAGCTATAAAAGGATTTGGGGATAAGTTGAGATGGCTCCCATCTCCTTCCAGCATTTGAGTAACTACTTTTATTGAAGGCCTATCAATGGGATGCCACTGTATGCACCAAAGTCCAACAATAGCCAACTTTCTCACAATTGTACCATCTCCTTCTCCCTGTATCCGAATCTTTAATTCTTCTCCTTTCTCCAAATGTCTATATATCCATTCCAAAGAATTCACTTTGCTGTGATTATTCGTCTTAGAATCCATCTTTATCCTCCCACCAACCATTTCTAACAAGAGCATCCCGAAGCTATAAACATCAGACTTATGAGAAACTTTACCAAAGTTTCTTGATAACACTTCTGGTGCAATGTAGCCAATAGTTCCCCTAGCAGCTGTCATAGTGACCACACTTTTTTCTTTAGAACACAGTTTGGCTAGGCCAAAATCGCATATTTTTGGGTTCAAGTTGTGGTCTAAAAGGATGTTTTGTGGTTTGATATCGAAATGTAGAATTTGCTGATCACATCCCTGGTGAAGATACTCAATCCCTCTTGCAGTACCAAGAGCAATATGTTGAAGCTTGTTCCAGCTGATGAGTGAGATACTACCCGGGCTTGAGCTCACTGGTAAAATGAACCTTTCAAGTGAATCATTTGGTAGGTATTCGTAGATCAGAGCTCGTCTGAATCCATCGGCACAAAAACCAACCAAGCGGACCACATTAACATGGTGTATTCTCCCAATTGTACCGATTTCATTGATAAATTCTTCCCCTTTACCCTTGGAATCGCGTAGGACTTTTACTGCAACATAGATTTCACTGGAAAGTCTCCCTTTGTATACAGTTCCATAACTCCCTTCTCCTAACTTTTCATTAAAATCGTCTGTTATCTTCTTAATATCAGCATAAGAATATCGTGTTGGTCTGATGGCCTTGTAGTCTTCCAAAAACTTTTCAAGTCTAACTCGACTCTCTCTTTCATTTCTACTTGTCAAATATAGCTGATAAAGTGAGAAGACAATAATGCAAACAAGCGCTGTACCTAAAACTACACCTACAATATAATTGAATAAAGTACATGTCATAAGCATAAAAGAAAATCAAGTAGGAAACTAATAGAGTGAGAACTTAATAAAACTAACCTGCAATCAACGGCTGCTTAGTAATACCTATTATGGACAAAATTAAAGTGTCTGTTAGGTGCTTTTTATCAATGACGGAAAAGAAAAATTTAAGACACACAAATAGTACCTTTTTTGGTCATAGTTCGATTGAAACAATGAGTTTCCAATAGGTTTGTTCCATTCTTGAAACCACAATCCATTCCTTTTAACTCACAGTTGCTACAGAGTGGTATAGGCCAATTCAGCTGCAGCTTGTTCTGACCAAATGTTGACACTGAGTATGGGTACTGATGAATTTTTGTGCAAGGGTCAGACAAGGCGAAGTCGAGGCTAAAAGTCGAAGAAATAGCATATACTTGGTAACCAGAAGAACCAAGACATGGAACCAAGAAACCACCTCTGAATGATGCAGAACAATTGAATAGGACTGTGGGATAGTCATCATTTCTGAAATTAGATTGTGACAAATTTAGTTTTGGTAGCTTGGCTGCTATGCACTCGTCCGGATCATAAAGGTTAATTTGCTGTGAAACATAATCAATCTCTTCAACAACTAAGTGAACAAACAAGGAAAGCTCAAGGACGGTTTCTTTTTTATTGTTACAGTGTAGTTCAAAGCCAGGATAGCCACAATGTTTTGGTTGATGACTGAGTCTGAAGGGGAAATGAATGATAGGACCATCATTCTTGCACCAACAATTCTCACAACCCTCTAATCTGTCTCCTAAACTAAGCAATGGAAAAAATACCAACAAAACTAAGATGGACATTTCTAAAACTCTTACTTGCATTCTTCAGTTTGATGCTAATCACAACTAGTCTAGTGCTTTATAATATATGTTGCCAACATTTTCCAACTCTCAACACTCACTTTTTCTTTGAAACTATTCGGTTTGTGGAAGCGACTTTTCCACATACCTTCCTGTTAGGCCCTGACCCGAGACCCAAATTTTGACCTCTCGACTTCGATTCAGGACCACTCATTCTCCAAAAACATATTTTCTACAAAAACATGAAAATATTTTCCTTCATAACAAACACACCCTTAAAAGGAGAAAAAGAATACGAAAAAAAATCTTCTAATGAAAGTACGTATTTCTTTACATAATAAGAAACAATGGATAATATGAATATTCATATTATCTATACTAAATATGGGTTGAGTCGAATATTTTATCCATTTTTACCTGCTCATTTTGACCGACTGATATCCGACTAGACCCGCCCGTTTGTCATGCCCTATTCCTGTACTTGGAAAATTCATGACTAGGTCAAATTTAGGCTAATTATAAATCACCTAATTAATCCAGTCTTAAATAGAGGTTAGTTGGAGTGTATAGATATTCATTGACAAATCAGCACATGGAATATGTGGCCTAGATTAGTCTCCCTAGACTTCCTTGTTTGCTAGTAGTAATTTGAAATTATGGGGAGAACTAAAATAATAGATGATTGATAGAGGACAGGACATAAGAAAGCTCAACCTTTAATATTCCACAGGAAAACAAGTAGCAAGTCAACAGTTAACCTCTTTCATATGTCCAGGGGAACCTCTCTTTTAAAATGTGTTACAAAAGTGTACAAGCTTAAAACAATCATCAAGCACAAGCAATAGAAGTAAAAATTGGGATAAGGTACAAGTACCCCAGACTATGACCGAAATCTCAGAGACACACCTTAACTAAACTAAGGTCCTATTACCTCTTGAACTCATTTTTTTTGTAATTTTGTACACCTTTTGGCTTACGTTGCACACTCTGTTACTCCACACAATTGAGGCGTGTGGGAGATATTTGGATGTCATGTAAGCCAAAAAGGTGTACAAAATTACAAAGAATTGGTTCAGGGATAATGGAACCTTAGTTTAGTTAAGGTGTGTCTCTGAGATTTCGGTCATAGTCTAGGGGGTACTTGTACCTTTTCCCTAAAAATTGAGGAGGTGCAACTTTTTTATATTGCAATAGAGCAAAGGAGTGTTGAATTTACTTTTAGGGTGTGTTTGGTATGAAGGAAAACATTTTCCAATTTTCTCATGTTTGGTTGGGTTAAAAGTTTTGAAAAATATTTTCCAAACCAACTCATTTTTCTCAAATTTAGGGATATGGCATAAGTACACCCTAGACTATGACCGAAATCCCAGAGACACACCTTAACTAAACTAAGGTCCTATTACCCCCCTGAACTAATTTTTTATATAATTTTGTACACCTTTTGGCTTATATGGCACATTCTGTGACTTCACGCAGTTCAAGCGCGTGGGAGATATTTGAATGACACGTAAGCTGAAAAGGTGTACAAAATTACAAAAAAAAATGGGTTCAAGAGGTAATAGGACCTTAGTTTAGTTAAGGTGTGTCTCTTAGATTTCAGTAATAGTCTAGGGAGGTACTTGTACATTTTCCCTCAAATTTAAGGAAAATGACTTCCTTTCAAAATTTAAGGAAAACATTTTCCAAAACTCTCCTCCAACTTTAAATTACAATTTTTTTTGTTGATAAAATAAATTTAAAGCTTATTTTTTAAAAAAATACTTTCAACTTCAATTTTTTATTTTTTCACCCCACCCCACTCCACCCTCACCCTCTACCCTC
>NC_064282.1:88262374-88288839 GCF_019186545.1 Solanum stenotomum | reverse complement strand
CCCTGCTCCCCAAAAAAAAATTAAGTTTTTTTATAAAGAATATTTTCAATTTCAATTTCAAAAATCATTTTCTACTCTCTAGTAAAAATAAAAGATATTTTCTCAAAAATATTTTTCATTCATAAATCAAACACTAAAAAATCTTTTCCGGAAAATATTTTCTACTCACCAACCAAACATGAGAAAATAAGTCAAAAATATACTTAATTTCAAGGAAAACATTTTCCTTCGTACCAAACACACCCATAGTTACTACAGTAGTTCTTTTTAACAAAATAAGTTATCCAGTTTAAGATGAATTTGACTTTTCAATTTTAGTTAGGTTGTTTGATAAAGATTTTTTTTGGTTGTTTTAAATTTCATCTTATATGTAGATTGTATTTTATGTTGACTATTAATAAAATTATTAAAAGCAATTGAAAGTGTTTTAATCCATTGAAAGTCATTTTAACCCTTTTTTTCTGCCCCATTTTTTTAAATATGAAACTCATATAACAAATGAACAATGCATGAATATAGAAATTTAAACACTAAGAACTAAATTGGATAATTAATAGACAAATAATTTGGTCCTTTAAGAAAATATATTCACCATTTTGTTACTCCTTTGTTCAATCTTCCTCTCTTTGTGCTCTTGATTGTCCAATATAAATGTTCTATTTTTGTTCCTCATTTGTACAAGCTTCCCTATTTTGTTCTATTTCTGCACTTAATAGTTCATTATAAATATATTTATAGATTACAACATGTTGTATTCCAGGTGTTTTGATGATCTTCACAAATGCAGGGACCAGATCCCTGGCAGAGTACTCTCATTCAGGTTCAAAATGATGTACAACTGTAAAGCTATCTTGTCAGGTGGTTGGTGTGAAGGTTAGCGTACTTCACCAATAGGAATGGACAAGGTTGTTTGTTCATTGGTCAATAACTCTTGTTGGTGATTTATATATTCAACAAAAACAAACAACAAATTCATTCATTCAAAAAGAGCGAGTGACTCTTTTCAAGAACTCAAGCATCAAAGAACACACACGGCAAGGGACCTCAAAGACTGAAGAAAAGAAATCTTGAAGTATCGTTGTTTTTGAATGTTTGTGTTGTGCTAAAATTGTATGTTTCACATTCATAAAGAAACATTTCAAAACCTTTGTGTGTATTGGTTGTAAGAACACAGTTAGAATTAATTGTGTGTCTTACGTATTGAAGTCTATATTAATTAGAATTAGTTAATATAGTGGGCAATGGATGCATTACTTTGGCTCAGTAAGTAATAGAGGTATTACTTAGTGTGAGATTAAGAGTTTAGTTTTATGTTGTATTTGGAGTCTATATTCACTTTTGCTTGTGATTAGTGAAAGTAGTTGCAAATCATGTGTGATAGGTCGTGGTTATACTCCCTTAAGCAAAGAGGTTTCCACGTAAAAAGTCTTGTTCCCATTGTCGATTGTTTTATCTCTTACTGCATTTTCACTGACGTTTGACCTGGTACTATAGCACACTAGTGGACGCATACTGTCACGACCCGAGCCTACACCCTGGACGTGGCTGGCACTCGAGAATCATTGCTGGTCCCCAAGTGAATCCTCATCCTGACTGACTACAAGTGGAAGACTAACTTAAGCATACAAAGCTTAAAACATAATAAAATTCATGATAAACTTAAATATATACAAGCTTTAACTCAAAAGAAAACTCTGAATAATATAATATATTCAACTCGCCCCAAAATGGGTAACTTAAGTCTTTAAAACATTTAATAAAATAAATGACCAGACTTCTGAAACTCTACTGTCTATATATGAAGCCTCTAAATGACAAAGATGGAAGTTGGGACAAGACCCACGACTTCCTAACAACTGATATAACTGAAAGCTAAATGAAATCCTCCGGAAGCAAGAAGGCTCACCATAACTAACTCGAACTGCATGTGGTATCAACGAAACTCCTGTTGATGACCCTGAATACTTGTATCTGCATCATGAAAGGATGCAAGCCAAATGGCTCAGTACGTGGAATGTACGAGCATGTAAGGGGAATTCTAAAACATAAACATAAGCTTGAACTNTACACATTGAATGGGGCAATAACTAGAAAAGGATAAGCAAAACAAAATCGGCTATATAAGGCTTATGTGCAAAATGGTTGTGTATGAATGGTATGAGGCATACATGTTTAAAGAGAGATCAATTCCTTTGTTTTTCTTTTAATTTTTGGTCTTGCACAGTTCCAAAGAAAAAAATGTGTTTTAGTTTTAAGAAGCTTTAATTTGTTTCATTGTCTCCCCAAAATGTACAGATCAATTTTATGAACGTGGAAGAGATTGGTAAATAACTACTAACTGATCTTGCAATGTCTTTTTTCTTTTTATTGCTCTCTCTCCTTCTTGATTCTCCATATTTTTTCATAAATTTCTTACTTCGACTACTAATTCTGAACTTTTCGAATGAATCAGGTGTTCTTTTTTACAGAGGCACGCAACGACCAACATAAAAAGTACCAAGATGATTTTGCATCATTGTAATTAAATTAGGTAGAGTGTCATGAATTAATTTCCTCGCTAATTTAAATATTCTTTTATCATATGGTGATAGAGAGACAGGTTGATAGAAGTTGCACAAATCAAGCATAGACTCTTAATTAAGTTTAGATTACTTTCCCGAAGATAAATTTTGAATGTAAAAAATCAAACAAAATTTTTGAGAGGTTATTTAATTTAGGTTTCTTATATATTTATATAAATTTCGTTCTTTTGCACATGTATATTTTTCAAATGAAACAGGATATTACTTTAATAAGATTGTGATTAGGATGTCTTAGTCTGTTTTAATAGATAACTCTAAGTTGCTTAATTTAGTAAAATTTGGTAAGTGAGATGTGTATTTTAAACTTTTATTTGTTTGTGTTAAATTGTAATTTTCTATTATGAGAAAATTATAATCAGTAATTTCATTCCATTTTTTATGGCTGCGCAAAGTGCGGTTGAGTTCATTAGTTCATGATAAACTTAAATATATACAAGCTGTAACTCAAAAGAAAACTCTGAATAATATAATATATTCAACTCGCCCCAAAATGGGCAACTTAAGTCTTTAAAACATTTAATAAAATAAATGACCACACTTCTGAAACTCTACTGTCTATATATGAAGCCTCTAAATGACAAAGATGGAAGTCGGGACAAGACCCACGACTTCCTAACAACTGATATAACTGAAAGCTAAATGAAATCCTCCGGAAGCAAGAAGGCTCACCATAACGAACTCGAACTGCATGTGGTATCAACGAAACTCCTGTTGATGACCCTGAATACTTGTATCTGCATCATGAAAGGATGCAAGCCAAATGGCTCAGTATGTGGAATGTACGAGCATGTAAGGGGAATTCTAAAACATAAACATAAGCTTGAACTATATAAAAAAAAAAAAGGAAACATACTTACCTTTTTTCAAGCTAACTCAACTCAAGGAATACTCAATGATACTCAAAACTACTCAACTTACTCAACTCAGAAGTATTCAAGGATAAGATACTCAACTCAGAGATTAGAAACTCAACTCAAAGATATGATACTCGACTCTGGGTACTCAACTCTGGATACTTAACTCAAATATATGATACTTGACTCTAGGTACTCAACTCTAGATACTCAACTCAATATAAAGCAACAATACACAAGCAATATATGGAAATCTTATAAAACAATAGAAATCAACTGAGTGTATTGAAGAATACAATAACAACTCAATTTATATATAATAAAATATAATATAACTCTGTGGGAGTTTCTCTAACCGACAACCACCACTATGAGCCTGAGTGATGATACAACATCTTGCCCACGCTGCCATAACTGTCCTATACTTTGCCGTCATATAGATTGCCTTAACTAAGTGGATCCACTAGTCTATGCTAAAAAGCACTTAAGGAATCATCTAAAAAGTATGATCCTTTACTACCCATGATGGCTACATGGTTTATGGAGACTTGAGTTTTTATGAACTCGCATCCCCATATCGGTGCTCAATACTACTCCCAAAAATATACTTAGCTCATATGTTTTTAAAACAAAACTTTTTTCTTTGGTTTGGGATAATTACTCAAAACTTAGCTTAAAAGCTCTCTTGGAATCGATGTTCCCTTTTTTGTTCAAATGTGAAAACATTTTAACTCTTGAGAATACTTAGTTCTTGTATAATCTTTGAAGAAATGAACTTTACTCTTACTCTTTATTCAACTCAAAGCTTAAGTCTTAAAACAAAGTTAAAACGTTTGTAAAAGACTTCTTAAAATATGGTTCATGCCGAATTATGGACGTGAACGACTCAATGCATGGTTTTCAATAACCATAGATAGAACTCAATACTTAGAACTCAAGAACTTCAATGATACTACTCATTTCAAGAGTGCTCAACTCAGAGGGTTCATGTGGAATTATGAGCATGAACTACTCAACTCAAGGGTTCAAAAATACTTCTCATCTCAAGACTGTTTGACTTATAGTGTTCATGCGGAATTATGGGCATAAACAACTCAACTCATGGACTTCATAGGTAATTGGTAATAGTCCCATGATTAGGATTATAATCTCATAAGGGTTAGGAACTCGATACTCAAGACTTAGAACTTGAAGATACTACTCCTCTCAAAGATACTCAACTGATGGAGTTCATGTGGAAGTTATGAGCATGAACGACTCCACTCAAGGGTCAAAAGGAACTCATGTATACGACTCTTCTCATTCTCATTCTTACTTACTCAAAACTTAACTCAAATCGATGGTGGATCTCAAAGGATTCACAATTGAACTCAAAGACTTTCTTGAACTCTACTCTTAATTCTCTCTTGAATGTGAATTATGAATTCAAGAGTTATGGTTCATGATATGAAGGATCTTGTGATGATAAAGTAGACTCATGAATACATTCTCATACCCACTTGCTCGAGTCCTGAAACAAGTTACTAGAAGTTGTAGAAGACTCCTCAAAAAGACTCAAAGGGACATTCTCAATATGTTTGAAAGAAGTCTCAAGACTTGACTCTCAACTCTACCTTGAATTTGATTTATGAATTCAAGGTTGTGAGTTGTGATAGGAAAGATCTTGTGATGTTTATAAGTGTTTTTAGATAGTTAAACATGAGAAACGATTAAGAAATCACTGTCTAGAAGCAAGTCTGCGACGCAGAGATGCATTTTAATATTTGGTCGCGAATTAACATTTGAGGCAGAGAGGTCTATGACCTCTCCGCGAAGCGAAGAAAATTTTTGTGAAAGGGGAAGGCAGGTCCGCAACGCGGAGCAAGGTGCCAGATTCGCCCGACTATTTCCTTCTTCATTTTCTAACCCCAAATCGCCTAAATTCGATTCTTTTTCTCAATCCCTCTTTAGATTTAGATACCCAGCACAAACACCTACTCATATACAACTCTAAAATCAACATGCTTTCATCAAGAACTCAACAATCTCATCTAAACTCAAGAACTAAAGTCAATTTCAAGAACATAATTCAAGAACATCATACTTTCAACTTTCTAGAACGAACTTAACGTTGAAATTAACATGATTGGCGTGTGGGTGAAAAAACTCAATACTATGGAAGTTTACATACCTGAAAGAACCATCTTTCTTGAAGATCTTGAAGGAAAATCTTGGAAGAAGAATCCTAGCCTTAGCATTCTTGAATTCCTTGAGCGTTAGAATTTTTTTGGAGTGGATGAGAGGGTTTGATTTATGAAAACTGATTTTTCTACACGTTTAGGGTAATTTAGATGACCTCCTATGGGTATTTAGGACCAAAATACCCTTTGAGAAATAAATAAAATGAGCTGGGAGCCGGAATAATTTTTCAGCAGGCAGTGAGGTCCGTATTGGCTCCGTAACGCGGAGCCATCGCGGAGCTGCTGCCAGGTTTGCGCATCGTTTGTAAATCAGTCATAACTTTTTGCTCAGAGCTCAAAATTTAGCAAACTCGACGGAGTTGGAAAGAGGACTCGAAGGGCTTTAATTTAATATCTTATAGGTCTCCTAACTCATCCTGTACTAAAAGTTATGGTTGTTTGAAGTTGACCCAAAACTTAAGAATAACTTAGAATGACTTGAATGCTTTTCTCTTTGGTTCTTCCTGGAACTTAACACTCAAGAAAAACTTAGGAATGATTTGAATGCTTTTCTCTTTGCTATATCTAGTGACCTTAACACTCAAGAATTTTAAATTCCTTGCAAAAATCTCACTCACTACGAAGAACGGTTTGAGTCTTAGATCAAAATATTTCTGGGGTGTTACACATACATTCCAACAATTGGTATTAGAGCAGGACTTTCTACTTGACTAACATCAAGAAAGGATCATGCACGGATGGCGGCTCCACCAAGCTTAGAAGAAGATAAATCTACTACTCGTCTTCCTCGTTTTAATGGTCAGTATTATGGATGGTGGAAGACCATAATGCATGATTATATCATGACGGAAGACAGTGAAATGTGGGATGTTGTACTTGATGGTCCTTATGTTACTACCAAGGATGTGAAGGAAGGGGATCTGACTCAAGTAGTTTCCAAGTCCAGGAGAGAGCACGATGAAGGAGACAGAAAAAAGATCGAAAAAAATTATAAAGCAAAGAAGTTGTTGGTCTATGAAATAGGTGCAGATGAATACAACAGGATCTAAGCCTGTGAGACAGCCAAGGAAATTTGGGACTGCTTGAAGACAGCCCATGAAGTGACCACTCAAGTTAAAGAGTCAAAGGTGGACATGTTAACAACTCACTATGAAAATTTCAGTATGAAGGAAGGTGAAACTATTCATGAGATGCATTCCAGATTCACCTCCATTACTATCGAACTTCGATGTCTTGGTAATCCCATTCACCCAAGCAAGCAAGTTAGAAAAATTCTTCGAGTGCTTCCCAAGTCATGGAAAGCAAAGTGAATGCCAACACTGAGGCCAGGGATCTGAAAACCCTTACAATGGATGAGCTGATCGGGAACCTGCAGATGTACGAGCTAAACAAATAACAAGATCTAACCAAAAGAGAGGAAAGAAAGAAAAATATGTGGCGCTAAAAGCATCTTCAAGTGACATGTCAGAAGATGATCAGGAGATGGCTTATTTGACTAGAAGGTTTCAAAAAATAGTCAAAAAGCATAGAGGGTTTCAGAGAAAGGAAAACTCCAGCAGGTCAGCAAATGCCAATGATCTTTGTCACAAATGTGGAAAGCCAGGACATTTCATGAGAGATTGTCCAAATCATAAGCAAAAATACAAAAAACTATGCTAGGGGAGACAAAGAAAAGTGTAGGGACCAGGTCCCTGACCATGTTAGGTGAAAAGCAAATGCTGGTCAGGTGGTGAAGAAGGCCTTTGCTGTATGGGAAATGCTTCTAGTGATTCTGAGGAATCGGAACATCATGAATATATCTCCATGATGGCAGTCAAGTATGACGAGGATATCTTCAACTCCATTTTCTCATTGATGGCAAAGACAGATGATGAAGACGACAAGGATGAGGTAACACTTCTCGACCTTAAAAATGACATAGACACTTTCTCCATTAAAAGGTTAAGAAAACTCGCTATGTATTAATTGACTTTGTTGATGAATTAACAAAAGAGAAGAATGCTCTTAGTGAAACGTGGAATGCTCTTAGATGTCTGAAATGAATGATAGGTTGAATTCTTTGGAGACTGAGTGTTTTCAACTTAAGACAGACTCAGAAACCTCTGAAAAAGGAAAAAAAGAAGCTTAGTAGTTTTGAGCTGGATCTTGAGGAAAACTTAAAAACTTCTGAGTTAAAATTAGTTGTTGCTCTGGAAAGAAACTCTCAGCTAGAAAGAGATTTGTGTCAAGCTAAGACGAATTAAACAAACCCTATTTTATGTATCAAATAGACTTCACAATAACCAAGTTTACAGTACAAAATTGAAATCAATATTTCTCTCACCAACAAAGAATTGAAGGTAACTGAGATAATTGTGGTGTCCAGACTGGCTTGCGCGCTGGGGCGGAACCACCTCATACTAAGGGGGTTCGTCCGGCTGAAAATTATATTATGTATACATAGTTGAAATAATTTGTATGTGTATATAGTATATGTCGAACCCCCTTCGGCTACTTCTTGTGTCTATTTCTACAGATTTTGAACCCCTTATTGAAAATACTGACTCTGCCACTGCTTGCGTGTACTTGGACTAATTACACGAGATATCTATTATTGCCACCAGGATCCACAAAGGTTTAGATGATCTAATTTCCAACGTAACAAAGACGCAATAAGCTAGTAAAGTAACCATTGTAGTTCTTACACGTCTATCTGAGTTGTTGTTGATGATGATGATGATGATGATGATGTTGATGATGACGATGATGACGACGATAACGATGACGATGATCTAGGTACTAGGTGAGTTGATTCATATCTTCTGTCGAATAACCTCATGCAATATCTTATTTTTAAGTGGTTAGGAATTACAATCAATAATCAATTAACCGAATCATAAATTTGGACCATAGAGGTCGACGATTCTCCTTATCTTCGATACTGCTGAACAACTGAAGTAGTACAGAGAAAGTCTACGAGAGGCAAACATCCACCTGTAGTTGGATGAAGGATTTTGTATCCTTAAATGTGCATGAAAATGTTCCTTCCAAATATATCTCCTATGATCATTTAACTCCAAAATACCAATCTAATCTTGCTACTTTCTCTAGTGTTGTTGAACCTACATCTTATGGAGAGGCTGTGAAAGATTGAAGAGATAGATGCATTGGTGAGTTATCAAACATGAACCATTGTTCCACTTCCTCATTATAAAAGACCTATTGGCTGCAAGTGGATATACAAAGCAAAGTACAAGTACTCAGAATTTCATTTATGTTTTTCAGTAAATATCTACATATACTTGTATTGGGATACTTATTAATTGATTGGGTGTTAACACAATTCAAACGAGAATCAACAGGGATATGGAAGTGTAGTTCATCAAAAGTCTCAATTTGAACAATGGAAGCAGAGGTTTATCCATATAGCAATACAAATTAATGCTATATGAAATGAAAGAAAAAGAGGAAACAGAGATATGCAACACAGTTGGTAATGTTCAAATTGACATAAACACACAATTTAGAAATAGAATCACGAGTGATTCAAACACTTCACTTTTCGTGGCAGGAATAAGAGGACTATTATCTGCAGCTGATGCTGATTACCTTCTTGGTGAATGAAGTTGTGCAACTCAAGTTGCCGAAGCAATCTGATTCTCTAAATGGAGAAGTCTCTCTAGATGGCCAAGCTGGTAATCAACGTCATACTGCAGATAATAGTCATCTTATTCCTTCAACAGGCAGAGACAGCTCCATTAGCTCTCTTGTTCACTCCCCCTAGTCTGATTACGGGGTTATTACATCTTTGAATCGTAGCTTTCGCTTAATAATTAGGAGTGGGGAGGTTTACAGACTGTGGCATCAACATGGGGTGATTGAACATTGGGTTTAGTTTTCTTGCCATCTACTTGAATGCGAAGATTTTTTTATCCCAGTCGTTGGCATTGAATGCAAGTACCATCAGTGAATCCCAATGAATGCTTTGTGTTCTCAGATAAGGAGTCTTTTGCAGTAAGGACAGAGCTTCTTGTGTTTGGAAGGGAGATTTTGTCCATGTCATTTATCGTTATAGTATATTGACAAACACTTGGTCATCAGGANTAGAACCATGTTAGCCACCATGGGTAGAAAAGGATCATACTTTTTAGATGAACCTTTTTCCAGATAGACTAGTAGATCCATTAGGCAGTTCAGGTCTTATACCTTTGGCCGGGTATAAGATGCTCTGGCAGCGTGAGGTCGATCGTTGTATCATCACTATAGCTCTCATGTGATGGTTGTCGGTTAGAGAAACTCCCACATCAGTTATTGTATTTTCATACACAGAAAGTATTGTATTTTATATACATCAGTTCATTTGTATTTCTATATACATCTCAGGCTTATTGTATCTTTGTATATACACAGAGTTTATAGCAGGTTTTAAACAGTCTTTATTTATATCGTACTTGTTTTAAATTGTCTTATATTAAAAGAAGTCAGTCAGGTTGAGTTGAGTTGAGCCAGGTAAGCTATTCAGTTTCTACCAGATCTCCTTCTAGCCTATGTTGCTTAGTTTCCAACTCGCATACTCGTACATTCCATGTACTGATGCCAGTTGGCCTACATCTTATTATGATGCAGACACAGGTACCCAGGATCAGCATCCAGCACGCCGTTGATCCAGCTGAGCACTCCAGAGTCAGTGGTGAGCCTCTTTGCATTCCGAAGGACTCAATTATTTCGTGTTCTTAGTTTTGTTTTATTAGGGTGTTGCGGGGTCTGTCCCAACATCCATCTCAGTATTTAGAGGCTTCATAGACAGTCAGTCAGTTAGTATTGAGTCTCTCATCTATGTATATATGTAACTAGTCTATTTTGAGATATGAGTTGCCTTTGTGGCCAGATTTTATAATTAAGTTGTTGTGTAATATTTGCATTGCATGAAGTTATTCTGTTAAGTTAGGTTTCCGCTGAGTTAAGAAAGCCAGGCCAAGGGTTTGCTTGGGGCCAGCAATGGTCTCTGAGTGCCGGTCCCGCCCAGGGTGTAGGCTCGGGGCGTGACAATAAAAGACTTATTGACTGCAAGTGGATATACAAAGTAAAGTACAAGTACTCAGAATTTCATTTATGTTTTTCAGTAAATATCTGCATATACTTGTATTGGGATACTTATTAATTGATTGGGTGTTAACACAATTCAAACGAGAATCAACAGGGATATGGAAGTGTAGTTCATCAAAAGTCTCAATTTGAACAATGGAAGCAGAGGTTTATCCATATAGCAATACAAATTAATGCTATATGAAATGAAAGAAAAAGAGGAAACAGAGATATGCAACACAGTTGGTAATGTTCAAATTGACATAAACACACAATTTAGAAATAGAATCACGAGTGATTCAACACTTCACTTTTCGTGGCACGAATAAGAGGACTATTATCTGCAGCTGATGCTGATTACCTTCTTGGTGAATTAAGTTGTGCAACTCAAGTTGCCGAAGCAATCTGATTCTCTAAATGGAGAAGTCTCTCTAGATGACCAAGCTGGTAATCAACGTCATACTGCAGATAATAGTCATCTTATTCCTTCAACAGGCCGAGACAGCTCCATTAGCTCTCTTGTTCACTCCCCCTAGTCTGATTACGGGGTTATTACATCTTTGAATCGTAGCTTTCGCTTAATAATTAGTAGTGGGGAGGTTTACAGACTGTGGCATCAACATGGGGTGATTGAACATTGGGTTTAGTTTTCTTGCCATCTACTTGAATGCGAAGATTTTTTTATCCCAGTCGTTGGCATTGAATGCAAGTACCATCAGTGAATCCCAATGAATGCTTTGTGTTCTCAGATAAGGAGTCTTTTGCAGTAAGGACAGAGCTTCTTGTGTTTGGAAGGGAGATTTTGTCCATGTCATTTATCGTTATAGTATATTGACAAACACTTGGTCATCAGGAATGCAAATGAATGCACCAAGGTGTTTGTTTGGCTCTGCCAGTTTTGGGGAGATTGCCATTCTAGCTGGTGGTTATGACTCACGGGGTCATATACTTGGCTCAGTAGAACTTTACAATTCTGAGACTGGAACATGCAAGATTTTACCAAGCATGAAAAAGCGGTGTAAGATGTGTTCTGAGGTATTTATGGATAGAAAGTTTATTATTTTTTCTATGTTGTCTCTGAAGTTTTGATGATTTAACAAACTTTAGACCTGATCCCAGACCTCAGTTTCGTACTTGTAAAAAGACAGTTGTCCAAAAGCTGCAGCCTGCTGTGCTTGGTGCACATCTTTTGGCAGAACAACAGACTCTCATCCAATGAGATTGCTCCAAGGATTTGTGTTCAACTTATATTAGTCTTTTCTTCAACAACAAAAAATAGTTTTTGAATCCAAACAAAACTCACAAGCGCAAAAAGGCAAGGCCATTCTCTCAAGAAATATTATTCGGAAGAACAACACGGGACCTGATAGCGTTATCATTGTTCTTAGTTTTCCTCTAGGTTTATATTTCTGTGCTTATCATGTGTAGATCTATTCCTGTGTTATAAAGGAATTAGATCGGCTGCTTGTCTGAGTTTTTTAGCTTTGAGTCACATTAACTAGAGTTAGTCAGTCAGTCGAATCTTTTATATTCTAGTCGAGCGTCTTTTTCGTTTTCTTTGTTTGATGTTCTTTTGGGTAGAGTTGCCTAAAAGTATCAACTAGAGTTAGTTGAAGTGTGGATGCAGTAGAGTTGATGTTTGTTTCTTCTCTTATCCTTGAGCTTTGAGTTGGTGGCTAGAGTTAGCCAGTTGGGTTCTTGAAGTCTAGATCGACTGAAGCTAGTTGGTTTAGTGGGCAATAGAGTTATTGCTTAGTTCTTTTGCTTGTAGTAGAGTTTCTAACAGTAAGGGGGGAGGGATCAAGAGTTAATTCCTAGATTACTAGAGATTTGTAATCTGAAGCTTTGCTCCTTTGTAGTTAATTGAGTTTGGGTTGAAATCCTGTGAGACAGGTCGTGGTTTCCTCCTCTATTGAGCAAGGGGGTGTCCACTTAAAACTCTTCTGTGTGTTTTACTTCCAGATTCTTACTTTCTGCATGGTAATTCGGTAAAGGGACCTGGTCCATTAACTATTAGTGGACGCATACACTCTATCAAAGTTTTATGTAATTGGAGGCAATGGAGGAACAGAGTTATCAAAGGTAGTAATGACTTGTGGAAAGGAATATGATCTGGAACAGGAAAATGGATTGAATTTTCGAACATGTCTTCTGTCCGAGCTAAATCTAATGGTGATACGCCTGCTACATCTGAAGAACCTCCTTTGGTGGCAGTTGTAAATAATGATTGCATGCTACTGTTTATGCTAACATGGAGGTGAGGAAGTATGACAAGCAAAATAAAGCACAGGTTACCATGAATGGTTGGGATTTGGCTTTTAGAGCTTGTGGTGATAGGTTAATTGTAATTGGAGAGCCTAGAGCCATTGGTGTAGGGCATTTTGAAGTGAATTCATGGGTTCCAAGTGAAGGACCCCCTCAGTGGAACTTGCTTTGATGAAAGCAATCGATGCTTTGTGTATATCTGTGCTGTTGTGGGTTGTTGATCATGTGATATTTGCTAGTCGAGACAGAATGGGTTTCTGGGATTCTTTCCAATCTCTAGCTCCGTTACACAGTTTCATCATATGACTTCATCTCAAACTTTAACCTTGATTTCCCATGAGAATGCTGGTTAAAGTTTTCCATGTCTCTTTTTTGTGAGGACTCATATTGTGGCGGGCATAGTCTATGCATCCAATGCTAGTAATGTACGTATGGATAGACTTGCAAGAAAGGTTTAACAAAATTGATGGTTCACGAACCTATAATCTACATTAGGAAATAGCTTGTATTACTCGGTGTGCAATCTGTATCTGTGTATCTAGAGGTTGAAACTGTATCAGTTTGAATGGGCTCAATTATACATATACTCACAAGAACAGTATGATCAAATCTGCAGAATGCTAGAAAACGAGAAGACTACTGTACCCTCAGCTACATCAAACAACTCAACTCACATATGAAGAAAATAATGTGTCAACTCAGACAACTATAGAGTCATGTAGTCAACATTGCAGTGCAACATGAAGTCTACAAGAGGCAAACATCTATACCTAGTTTATGAGATTCTCATCACTGGTTACAATCTACAACCAGAGTGATTACTGGTAAACGAATAGGAAAGCTGTTATACCTCACAGTAACAAGGCCTGATATATGATTGTGAGATTCGTTAATTTTCAAAATTCTTTATGTTTGAACTCTCTTCTGTTTTATTGTCAATACAACAATGCTTCTTCACTCTTCTGTTGGCCTCATTTACTTTTGGTTTTGGAGTCGATGAAACAATTTTTTTTGCTACATCAGTTAAGATTCTTACAAGTTACTTCACCCATGCCATAGTAATTTTAATGGAAATCTGCATTATAGCTTCAGCAAACAATAGTTTAGTATTTGCAATCGATAACAGTGAGTGGAATTCTTCACTTCAAAGATTTGCAATATATTTGGATGAATTTGCGTGAACAAAATCTTATCATAAAATTAAACAGTTCCCGAAAGGTTATCACCTAGATATTTCGGTGAAACAGAAGCTAAGGGTGTACAAGCACTAAATTCATTCCAGTTTGAACAAAATTACCCTAAGGAAACTAGACTTTCGACATAACTATAAATGCCTTTGATGTAGTTTTCCTTAGGAAGCCCCATGATTTTTAATTCCCTCCAACTCTTTCTCGTGACATCATAACACAAACAAGCACCACCCGACTTGAAGATGACGACGAATACAATCTCCCCNTATTCTCTTATTCCATTTTCAACAGTCTAGTAACAAGGGTCCTCCTCTTGTTACACCTTCTTCAGAAAACTGCTCACTGAGATACGTAAACTGGCCTACATTCCCATGCGTCTTGATTTCAAAAACTAATAAACTGATTCCAAATCCATCATTTTGATCTGAGTCGTTGAACAGTCTTTACTTTCTAGCACAAACACAACCAATCCATCATTTTGATCTGAGTTGAAGCCCAAATCTCCAACACCTTTTTTGTGATGAATTAGAATACTTCCAGCTCTAGGCACCTTTTTTGTGAGGACTCATATTGTGGCTGGCATAGTCTATTCATCCGATGCTAGTGATGTACGTATGGATAGACTTGCAAGAAAGGTTTAACAAAATTGATGGTTCACAAGCGTATAATCTACATTAGGAAATACTCCTTTTATTACGGATGTGCAATCAGTATCTGCTACAGAGGTTGAAACTGTATCAGTTTCTAATGGGCTCAATTATACATATACTCACAAAAACAGTATGATCAATTCTGCAGGATTCTAGAAAACAAGAAGACTATCGTACCCTCAGCTACATCAAACAACTCAAGCTAATATGTTACAAATGAACTCAGACAACAACAGATTCATGTAGTGAACATTGCAGTACAACATAAGTCTACAAGAGGCAAACATCTACCTAGTTTATGAGATTCTCATCACTGGTTACAATCTACAACCAGAGAGTATGATTACTGGTAAACGAATAGGAAAGCTGTTATACCTCACAGTAACAAGGCCTGATATATGATTGTGAGATTCGTTATTTTCAAAATTCTTTATGTTTTGAACTCTCTTCTGTTTTATTGTCAATACAACAATGCTTCTTCACTCTTCTGTTGGCCTCATTTACTTTTGGTTTTGGAGTTGATGAAACAATTTTTTTTGCTACATCAGTTAAGATTCTTACAAGTTACTTCACCCATGCCATAGTAATTTTAATGGAAATCTGCATTATAGCTTCAGCAAACAATAGTTTAGTATTTGCAATCGATAACAGTGAGTGGAATTCTTCACTTCAAAGATTTGCAATATTTGTCTATGCCTAAAGTGAAAACCCAGTGTCTTTCTTTGTACCTTGAAAAAACTTTGAACTTCTTTTCTTCGGGCTCAAAACCTAATGAATAGTTACAAGGAGAAAGTTCTCCATCTATGTTGGGAAGAAATCTTACTTCTCTTGTACTCGGGTTGAAAATTGCAGCAGGTCGGGTAGATAAGGAGTCCCACATGCAACATAAACCATTAACGCAATTCAACTGAGAATAATATGCAAGGCCATAGAGGTAGAGGTAATTATATCTCGGAATTTGCAAAAAAGGGGCCGAGTGTTTTTCATCTTCTCTTTGCTCAGCCGTGAAAAAAATTGATTCCCATTTTTCGCGTAAAATGAATTTTGTTCCGCCAGGACGGCTCATAGAACGACAAGTATGGATATTCACAAAATCTGATTCCGAGACAAGAGATGTACAAAATTTTGTACTACACTTGAATCGCAATAAAGATTTAATCGGAAGCCATGAAAATATTTCAAACATAATTTCTTCAGGAATCAATAAATTCATCTTATGATTCATAGTTGCACGTTGTTGTGCTTTTTTTTGGGTCTAAAACAATTTCATTATGTTTTGAACTCTCTTCTGTTTTATTGTCAATACAACAATGCTTCTTCACTCTTCTGTTGGCCTCATTTACTTTTGGTTTTGGAGTCGATGAAACAATTTTTTTTGCTACATCAGTTAAGATTCTTACAAGTTACTTCACCCATGCCATAGTAATTTTAATGGAAATCTGCATTATAGCTTCAGCAAACAATAGTTTAGTATTTGCAATCGATAACAGTGAGTGGAATTCTTCACTTCAAAGATTTGCAATATATTTGGATGAATTTGCGTGAACAAAATCTTATCATAAAATTAAACAGTTCCCGAAAGGTTATCAACTAGATATTTCGGTGAAACAGAAGCTAAGGGTGTACAAGCACTAAATTCATTCCAGTTTCAACAAAATTACCCTAAGGAAACTAGACTTTCGACATAACTATAAATGCCTTTGATGTAGTTTTCCTTAGGAAGCCCCATGATTTTTAATTCCCTCCAACTCTTTCTCGTGACATCATAACACAAACAAGCACCACCCGACTTGAAGATGACGACGAATACAATCTCCCCATCACGGGACATGACGGATGATACGAATCCAGGCTTCATAGGATTCCATATTGAGGGAAGGCGAATGATATGTCTCTCCCATTTTCTTTGTGGAGTCTGCTCTAAAATCCATAAGTCAAGGTATCCACCTACCCATTTTCTGTAATCTATGACCTCTAATTTACCCTTCACCTCTATCAACTCGTAGTAGTTCGGTGACTCATGAGATGAGTTCCACAATGCAATAGTTCCACATTTTTCAGATTTAATATCAATTGCAGCTATAGCACCATTAATAAGCTGATATATAACTCCACTAATGCAGACACTAGGCTTAAAATATGGAATAGCAAAGGAAATGTTTTTATTCTCTCTCCATGATTCGTCTATGCCTAAAGTGAAAACCCAGTGTCTTTCTTTGTACCTTGAAAAAACTTTGAACTTCTTTTCTTCAGGCTCAAAACCTAATGAATAGTTACAAGAAGAAAATTCTCCATCTATGTTGGGAAGAAATCTTACATCTCTTGTACTCGGATTGAAAATTGCAGCAGGTCGGGTAGATAATGAGTCCCACATGCAACATAAACCATTAACGCAATTCAACCGAGAATAATATGCAAGGCCACGGAGGTAGAGGTAGTTATATCTCGCAATTTGCAAAAAAGGGGCGGAGTCTTTTTCATCTTCTCTTTGCTCAGCCGTGAAAAAAATTGATTCCCATTTTTCGCGCAGAATGAATTTTGTTCCGCCAGGACGGCTCATAGAACGGCAAGTATGGATATTCACAAAATCTAATTCCGAGACAAGAGATGTACAAAATTTTGTACTACACTTGAATCGCAATAAAGATTTAACCGGAAGCCATGAAAATATTTCAAACATAATTTCTTCCGGAATCAATAGATTCATCTTATGATTCATAGTTGCACGCTTTTTTTTTTAGGTCTAAAACAATTTTATTATATAATGTATATTTATCAGTTCATTTATATTGGGGTTTAATGACTTTAGGACTCTCTTTTTTTCTCTCTCTAAAAATAGTACTAGTACATTTTTTCTATTAGAATTAGGAGAAAAAGGGTAAAATTATTGATCTGAAATACAACTTCTTCCAAAGAGTCCACTTAGGATTAGTTTAGACTTTTTACTATCACTTTAGGTTTAGAAATCTTTTACCAAACCATTACGTAGCTTTAATTAAATTCGTTTTATATTATTATTTATTGACCAATATTGTAGAGGTAGATTATGCAATGTGTAAAGTAAATATAAATTCTCTTCTCATATAATTTTTTTTTTTTTTTTGCTATTGGGTATATAATTATGTAGATTAATACAGTATTATTTATAATCATACATTGGTTATTGTATAATTCTCTTTATATCTTTTAAAATATGTAATTTTATTAATTATTAAATGTCAATATCTATATAATCTATCTATATATGATAGGATAAGTAAAAAGTGTCACATGTTAGCACTACATAATTTCTTAGATTTATATACAATTAAAATTATTAAAATTAATTATTTGTAGTTAATTTAAATAATACATTACAATTTTAAAAAATTAAAAATTTAAAGCATTTTTAAAAAAATTAATGTGATATATTTCAATACAGTATAAAAGTCGTATAATTCTAAAGCATTATTTAACTGATATATAAAATTGTAAAAATAATTTAAAGTTACCTTAAAATTTAAATTAACATCAATTGAAAATAAAATATTATATAAATATTTTAAAAGCTTTACATAAGGCTTATTATAGACACATATAAATATTTAAAAAAATTTACATAAGGTTTATTATAGAAACATATAAATATTTTAAAAACTTTACATAAGGTTTATTATAGACACTTCTATTTTTATATTAAAAAAGTAGTAACCAACTAAAAAATGTCATTTCCTCGCTTATAAAAAAAAACAAAGTACTATTCAAATTTAACTAATAAAAAAAAATAAAAATTAACTAATCAAAACCAAAATCTAAAAAAATAAAACTAAATCTGTATTTTAAATTTTAGGTGGAAAAAAACTCCAAAATCTAAACAAATAAAGCCACACAAATAAAAATAGTAATATATGAATCAGAAGAAGAAGAAGAATCAGAAGAAGAAGAAGCCACACAAATAAAATAATTTTTTATTTTTTTTACAAATGTTCCAAATGATAGCCACACAAAATAATATAAATAAAATTCTACAATTTCAAAATATACATATACACGTCCTTTTCCTACCAAAAAAATTACGAAAATATTAAAAATATACAAAAAAAATATATATATTCTTTTCAATTTTAATTTGAATTGATATGAATCCTTATCTGATTGATGTTTTATGAATTTCAAATTGATGACAACTTCTCATCAACGGTTTATTCAGACATGGAGGTTTTCGGGTGCTCGAGCACCCATTAACCTCGTATCGAACTATATATACTTATATAGAAATTAAGACAAAATCGTATAAAACTAAAGGTGAGCACCCATGCAACAAACGATTCATTTGGCGTGTTGGTTGAAAGTGGCTGCTCAAGCCTTACATTTTGCTTCTCAGCCCAAGTTCAAATCCCTCTAAACACATTATTTCTACCTTTTCAACTCTTCTCTGTCTACCTTTTAATTTCCAATTACACTTTCTTTTATTTATTTATTTACTTTTGTCCTTGATCTATTTTTCCTTTCACATTGTCCCGCTGAATTTTCTTAAATTAAATTTTTTACAAAAGTTGCAAAATTCCTTCTCCCTTTTTCAATATATTTTTACTCTAGTATTTTTATTAATTTTTTTTTTTGCTATCATATTTAAATATCATTGTTATAACTAGTGTTAAATTTGTGCATTTATATTTTGTGATTGATAGTTAAAGAAAGCAATCGTGACCTTAAAATCTTGAAGCGGCCACTGCTCATGTCTATTATGCAACTTAATCATGATTATCCATGTTTATTTACGTTTTGTTTTTTGTCAGTCTAATTAGGGGAAATGAAAAGGAAAGGGAAAAATATTATATTCTAGAGCCNTTTTTACTCTAGTTTTTTTATTAATTTTTTTTTTGCTATCATATTTAAATATCATTGTTATGACTAGTGTTAAATTTGTGCATTTATATTTTGTGATTGATAGTTAAAGAAAGCAACCGTGATCTTAAAATCTTGAAGCGGCCACTGCTCATGTCTATTATGCAACTTAATCATGATTTTCCATGTTTATTTACGCTTTCTTTCTCATCAGTCTAATTAGGGGAATTGAAAAGGAAAGGGAAAAATATTATATTCTAGAGCCTTCATTTAAGTTCTCCAACTCAAAAGCAAAAAAATTCTCCTTCTCGTTGGTTTGCCGTTTTGGTAATTACAATCGTACGTGAAGGTATATTGTTCCTCCTCTTTATTTTTTTGTTGAACCAATTAAAAGAATTTTGATTGACTATTGAATTTTTTTAAAAAAAAACACTCTTGTTGAGGAATTTTAGCGCACAATTACACTCTTTGGTTAATACAAGTTTATATTAAAAATAGTGAGCACCCATAACCATAAAATCCTGGATCCGCCACTGGATTTATTAACTTCTCATAATAAATGACTTCTTACTGCATTAACCACAATCGATTTGAAATCTATCTATATATCTATCTATACTATAATTGATAAATTACTTATATACACATCTTTTTTTCCCATTATTCCCTACCGGTTGTAAAATTTTCCAAAATCCCTTATTTTTCTCTCAAACTTCCAAAAGCTGGATACATAAATCCTAACTCCCAAAAGGTGAAAAGTGTCACATGTCACATGTCAGCCCCACAAAAATTCAATAATTTTAAAATTCAAAAAATAATTTAATATTCTTTTAAATATATATCTTAAATCAACAAAAAAAAAACTTCTAAAAAAATAGTATCCAACTAAATAATTCCATGTTTCTTTTTATTTCTTAAAATTAAAAATTAGTTATTGTTTTTTAATTGAATTTAAAACTTCATGTTTTGAAATATAATTTATAAATAAAAGGCCAATTTATAAATAAAATGCAATTTTTTAAATAATAATAATATTAGTAATAATAATAATAATATTAAATAACAATATAATAATAATTTGAATAATTATGAATTTGAATTGCAAATCAGTTAGTTTCACGAAAACAATTTTTTAATTTGAATTTTAAAATTTCTTGTTTTGAAATACAATTTAAAAATAAATGGAAAATTGTTAAATAATAATAAAAATAATGATAATAATACTACTACTAATAATAGTATAATATAACACTAATAATATAATAATATAGCAATAATAATACTAATAATAATAATATTAATAATAATAATAATAATAATAATTTGGATAACAATAAATTAGACTTGCAAATCAGTTAATTTCAAAAAAAATATAGACAACAAAGTACATGTTTTCCCGGCTCCTCTATTTTTGCCAGAGCCATCAATATGGACTAGGCCCGTTGTGTCGGCTGGCCTAACCCGTGATTTGATAGGATTGGGTATAATTTTTGAAGCCCATTTAAGAAAAAAAAATTTTAGCCCGGCATGAATAAGCCTATCGATTTGTGGAGATTGAGAAATATGGATAGGGCCGGCCCGTGAGACAAATAAAAAATAATTAAAAAATAAAAATAAAATAGAGTATTAAAAAAAACAGGAGTCTACACTCAAAATCTGTTTAAAGTTTGAAATATTACAATATAAATACAAATTATGTTTATAAAATAAGTACTACATAAAATAAAGTTTCTAAAATTTCTAGGGAATCACTACATAGGCCATAGCCTATGGAATATTATCATAATTTTTGTGTTTTATTATGATTATTGAAAAATAATTAGGTTAATATTTCTATTTAGCTATTTATGTTTTTACTTGAAATCAAACTTAATAAATATTATATAGATAATTTTATTTGTGTATTTGATTAATAAGTAGTAACACTAGTCAATATTTATGAAAATATTTTTAAATTATAATTTAATTTTAAAAATTATAAAAAATATATTTTTAAGAAAAGAGGGCTGATCCATAGCCCACACACTTGTGGGCTGGGACGACCATTTTTTGGCCCACTTAAAAAATGGGATAGCCTGCCTGACCCGTTAAATTGCAAAGTCTGTATGAGTTAGCCCGGATGACATGGGCCAGCCCATATTGACAACTCTAAATATTTAGCAATTAAAATAGAAGTACAAGTTAGTTTTTACTTCTTTTTTTTTTACAAAATAACATTTATCTAAAATCAATATCTTAACCAGCTAGCTTTTTGAATTTATAACCAATTGCTTTGTTATTTGTATTAAATTAATTTAAATGATTAATATAAATATTAAATTAAAGTTAAAGTTAAAAATCTATTGATTGCCTCACGTTTATTAAACTTTAAAACTTATTACAAATTGATTAATATAAATATTAAATTAAAGTCAAAGTTAAAAATCTATTGATTGCCTCACGTTTATTAAACTTTAGAACTTATTACAAATTTATGAAGTTTTTGAATTTAAAACTGATTATAACTTATATTTACAGTTTTAGAGTTTTAACTTTTCTGTTCTTTGTTTCCTCTCTCTATAAATACAAAACACTGTAATTATGTTCTTTTTTTATGTAATTTTATTTTTGAAAGAGAATCATTGTGAAAAATTTTAATTATGCTTCATGGCTTTCAGGTAACAAATTAAATTATTCTCTTTTTTTCGCTGAGTTTATCTCTTTGCACTGTTTCTATAATAAAAATTGAATGAAGAAAATACTCAGCATACACAAGAGAATCTTCATTTGAAGGACCCAAATTCAACATAAGATTTTTTTTTTTTTGGTCTTATATATTCAACATAAGATTGAAGTAAAGGTATTGCGACGTAGTCTTTAATAGTATATATATTACGAAAATATGAAAATGTTGATCAACTTTTTGAACGAATTGACAACATGATACGTGAATAATTTTTTTAGTAATATTTTAGTATTATCATTGCATATATTGAAGCCACAATTCCTGAATGAAGAACTCTTCCGTCTCTTAGAATTAGAGTTTTAAAAAACCACTTTAAATATAGCTATATTGTACATAAATAATTACATTGAAGAATCTTCTTAGCGTAAATTATCACTTAATTCATTAAAGATAAATTAATTATTTGTTTGAGTTACTAATTTTCTTTTTTATTATTATTATAGTAAAGTGTCTATCTTATTATAATCGCATATAACTTGATAATTGTAAAATCTTAATGTAATAGTGATATTCAGACATGGTTGCCACACTTCACTTTGATTAACTCATAACTCATTAAGAAAAAAAAAGAGAAGGAAAAAAGATCGAGTTCTCATACGAGGGAGAAAATGCACACTAATCATCTTTAACCATTTGGCAGATAGCTATATAATGAAACATGAAATCAAAATTATCATGCATACTTACGTGTAACCTATTTTTTATTTTTACTTATTGATTAATTTAGGCATACTAAGATTTATTATAAAAAGTTAAAAATTGCTTATTTCAATAATTTGTGTTTGTTGTCATTTCCCAAGTACTCTTTAACCATCTATCCCTCTGAATTGATAAATAGGTTATTTTAACAGTATCATGTTAATTTAAAAATTAAAACTTAAATTCATCCCTAAAATCAAATTCAACCATGAATTCAACAGATAAATAGCAATTTATTATAATGGGGCCGGTCACATATTAATTTAAATTTCCTACTTATGATGAAAATTAATTTAGATATGTTCATGAATTTAAAATTTTATCGAAACATATACATAAACTAGTAAAGAAAGCCCGGGCGCTATCCGGGCCCAACATTAATAAAATTATATTGTTACTCTCTCCGTCCCATATTAGATGAGAATCTTACTAAAAATATTTTTTTCATATTATTTGAGCACTTATTAAATTAGAATAGAATTAATTAATTCTTTTCCATTTTACCCCTACAATTAATATGACCATTCCTATATTGTATGTGTATTTTTTGTAACTCATTTCAATGTGCATTGATATAAACAAAGGGCAAAATGGTGAAGTCTTCCAATGTATTAATGATTTCTTAATTACCGTGTAAAGTTGGAAGTGCCCATCCAATATGGAACGGAGGGAGTATAGTTTATGTATTGTTATAAAATTAGTAAAGATTGTTATAATATATTTTGCTCATAAGTGAGCTAATATAAAAACTTATTTGTCATTTGTCTTTTTAATTTCAATTTCAAATAGCAAATAAATGTAGCGATAAGATTGAGGGTAGAAATGAAACATATCTTTCTAAATTTAAGTAAAAATAAACAGAGTAGAAGTAACATTAGGGTTATCGATAGGACGATTCATTCGGTTATTTTTAAAAAAATTATATCATTCAATTTTTCGGCTATTTTATAATGTATAACCAAAATTAAAATTTTAAAATCATCCCAATCCTAATTTATGTGACACAAGCAGTACAAAAATTAGTCTTTTTTTTGTTGTCTTGTAGATATTTTAAGTTATTATTTATTGTAAATTATAGTACTTTTTATTAAAGTTTTTAATAACATATGTTACTTTTTATGTTTGAGAGTTAAACCAACTTTTTTTTATATGTCTTTTAATTTTATATGTGTTTTGTCCTTTTCCATTTTGAAAAATCAATACTCTCTCCATTTTATTTTACATGTCATTTCTTTTTATAAATATATTGGTTATTTCCTCTTCTTATTGGAACACATGTTGACTTGTGGTGAATACTTATTCCCACTTCTTATCTTATTGGAACACATGTTGACTTGTAGTGAATACTTATTCCCTCTTCTTATATAGTAATTCATTCGGTTATTTTTAAAAAATATATATTATTCAATTTTTTGGCTATTTTATAATGTATAACCAAAATTAAAATTTTAAAATCATCCAATCCTAATATATGTGACAGAAGCAGTACAAAAATTAGTCTTTTTTGTTGTTGTCTTGTAGATATTTTAAGTTATTATTTATTGTAAATTATAGTACTTTTATTAAAGTTTTTAATAACATATGTTACTTTTTATGTTTGAGAGTTAAACCAACTTTTTTTTATATGTCTTTTAATTTTATATGTGTTTTGTCCTTTCCCATTTTGAAAAATCAATACTCTCTCCATTTTATTTTATATGTCATTTCTTTTTATAAATATATTGGTTACTTCCTCTTCTTATTGGAACACATGTTGACTTGTGGTGAATACTTATTCCCTCTTCTTATATAGTAATAGAGGGTAAAATAAAATTCAATGCATGATTTTAATAATTATAAAATAAAATCAAAATTTAAATAACCAAGAAATAATCAAATAGAAATACTTTTAAAATTAAAAATCACACAACCTTTTCAGTTTCAAAAGGAAGTTACACACGTTCTTATATATTTCAGATCCTATACTTTTGAAACCGTATTTCCAAAAAATATAAAATCACATTTCTAAAATTCATTTGTTTATATCTACTTAAATTTTAAATTATTGTTAATTGTTTTTTAATTTTATATATATACACACACTTCTAACCAAAAATATTACTACCAAATAATCAACAAAAAAGTTTGAATCTCGTTGCTAGCATTATTTTTCTGAATCAAGCTTTCTAAAAATAATCAACAAAAAATTGACATTTTTAGGACAAACCTCCGAAAGATTTGTAAATAAATAAATTTATTTTAAACTTAAAAATAAAATAAAAAACGGATTTTAAGTTGAGAATAAATTTATAAATAAATAAATTATGTATTGTTTATTAGTTAGAGTTAATGCAGCAATTTTAAATTTGAATTAAGATGTAACTATTTAATTATTATAATTAAAAAATAAACACTTATATACATGTGTTTTAAAAAAATGATTAGTTACAAATATATATTACCAAATTCACAAGAAATGATCTATCCATCTTAATTAAGCTCACCAAAAGTATAAACATTGGAAGAAGATTAAATTTGATGAGAACAATAAAAAAAAAAACTGTGTAGGAAGAGTTAAACCTGTTTTTTTTTTTTTAAATAAAAATAAAAGGAATAGAAAAAAGTCATATTAACTATGGTAACTTTCTAATTGAGTATTGCAATTCAGTAATTCATACGGTTACAGTGTGTTACCGATAATGCTTTTCACTTAAATTTTTATTTTTTTTTATGTTTCAGTTATACTGTTTTTTAAATTTTGAAATCAATTTATCTAAAGAATAAATTTAATTGTTAGTAAAGTGTGAACTGAAGAGGAAATATAGGGAAAATGAGTTTTTGTTAACTCTTTGTTTTGTTTTTATTGTATTATTTTTTTGTTAAATTATAATTAACAGTTTTTAGTATATTACTTTTTTGTTAAACTATTATTTATAAATTAACATTATTTGAATTATGGAATTTTAAATTGGAAGTAGAAAAATCTTAATCAATTTACCTATGTTTTAGGAATTCACCACTTTCCTTTAACTTAACTCAAAATTAAAAAGTTAACAATCAAAAATATAGACAAGGTGACGTGGCACCTCTCTATGACTTTCATTCCTATTTGTCCTTTTACTCCTTTTTTTTTTTTTTTGCCTTTTTTCATTTATTTTCATTAAATAATTTGTTTATTAATTAAAAAATTCAATCATATTTACTATTCTAATTATATCTAATAAGTTACAACAAAACCTCCATCTATTTACATTCCCTACTTAAATAATATGTCTCCTTAACTCATTTCTAATTATTCTTATGGTTTACACAATCTATAAATAACAACTATCTTAAAGGAGAAACATAGACAAGGTGATGTAGCACCTTTCTATGGTCTTCATTCCTATTTATCCTTTTTCTCCTTTTTTTGGCTTTCTTTTTCATTTCTTTTCATTAAATAATTTGTTT
>NC_064282.1:88144930-88254926 GCF_019186545.1 Solanum stenotomum | reverse complement strand
AAAAAAAAAAAAAGTCACAACAAATGTGAAAATATGTGAATATATATGAATCATTTAAAAAATAAATTTTATATTCAGTAATATGGAATAAACATTTACATTTTGTCCCTACTCTAAATTAAAATCTAGTAACTATAAAAAAAATAGTAACATTAATTAAATTTATTTATGTAAGTATAAAATTTATTAGAAATTCAGCTATTTGTAACGACTTGTTCCCGTTGTTAGGGAAAAGCCAATGGGGAAAGAATTTGGGCCAGAAAACTTTTGGGTAGTAACTTGGAAATTCGTAGCTTAGTCCAGCTTTGGCGAAATCTGAGTCAGTAACATTTACAGAAATCTGGTAATGCATGGGGGATCTAATTATGAATTTGATCACATTAGTAGATAGCTAAGACGTTAAGGAATCCATACAACTTTACAAAATTAAATTCGGGCGAGTAGAACTCTCGAAACTGACCTTAGCGTGAACAAGTAGTTTTTGAATGTCATGGGTTGAAGGTGTGTTTTGAAATTCTAATTCTGACATTCTGTCTCTGCGTAAGCCGCCAGGGCGGGGATGCTGTGGCGGGATGGGGTCCGCCGTAGCGGCCAGTCGCGACTTAAGTCGGGATTAAACCGCAAAAATATTATTTTCTCCAAGTTTCGTTCTTGAGAGCTAAGAGACGACCCAAGGATATTTCTTGAAGGTTTTCCACCTCTTCTAGCACTAAAGGTAAGGATTTTACTCCCCTAATCCATTTTTTGATCCGTAGAACTTAGATTCTTGGGTAATTATCATTGGGGGAGGGTTTTGATATGAAGTAAAGGGTGAAAAAAGCCCTAAATTGGGGATTGAGATCATAGTTGGTCTTGGGTTATTGGATTTGCTATAATCCGGATAATAAGACCTTAAATTATTGATCCTTGCTTATATTAATTATTTGTAGACCTAGAACAAGCGGAAAGAATCCGGAAAGGGAATATTCAAGTGCCTTAAGGGGATTCAAGCTTGGTTTCGAGGTAGGTGATGGTTTGATTTCATGTTTGTGTAATTTACGTTTGTAATTGCTTCATTGTAATGCATGAATGTATGTGAATGAAAACACTATTGATCCAACCAAATGAATTGAGCATGAATGAACCGATGTATGCCATGATTCAACACTTGATTGTATGATTATGAGTATGTACATTATGAGTGTGATTGTGATTGTGGTTGTGTTGAATGGATCGGGTGTCATGTTTCGACACACTAACTGGGATCGGGTGTCACGTTCCGACACTTATATTGGAGCGGGTGTCATGTCCGACATGCTAATTGGGATTGGGTGTCACATTTCGACACACTAACAGTTTGGATATGGGTTTCATGAGAGGACCATTGAATTGTCATATCTACTTGCTATTGAGAATGTGTAATTGTACATTGCTCCTGAAATGATAACCAATGTGTATATATGTTTTGTACATATTCATGTTTACTATGTTGTGACTGCAATTATATATGTTTTGCTTACTGGAATAGTCGTGTGATCCTACCAGTACACTATGATTGTATACTGATACTGCACTTGCTCGTTCTTTGTTGAGTACATGACATCTTCAGGAGGCTATTGATAGACCTCAGCTAGGAGATCAGTGATCGAGATCGGATTTCAAGGGTGAGCCAGTTCTTTCAGGCTGCCATGAAGTCCTTATTGTTTAGTCCATTTCCTTCGGACTTAGACTATTTAGTTATTTCTTATGTTAGTTGGGGTTGTACCCTTTTTTCTTAGACTTGTTGCACTTTAGATGTTTTGGTACAATGACTTTCAGGTCTGAGGGTTAGACTTTTGTGTTAGTTTGATTAGTTAATTATTTTAAACCTTTGGAGTTTATGAGAACTCTATATAATTTATGCATTTAAACCTTCTTACGTATCTTTAAACGCTTAGTTTTTTGTTAACTTGGCTAGAGGGGTTGTAGTAATGGTTCTCCCACCGGAGGGTTAGTGTGGGTGTCAATCACGATGGTCTAGGTCGTGACACTATTGCACATTAATTCTTTAGTTATAACATTATAAATTCTCTTAGTTATTACTAATTATTGCAAACGTGATTCACTCTTTTATGTTCTTAGTTATAATATTATGAATTCCATAGTCATTGCATTAATTATTCATATCTTTCATCTCTTCATATATTAACTTTTGACCAATAATTTTTCATATTATTATACAATCCCTATATATGCGNGATAACACATTGTTGTTATTTTTCCTTGAAAGAATCATGGTTTGTTGAATAAATTAAAAATTGCTTACAAGTATATGAACTATATCATTGTTGGGTGTAAGATAAACATGTGATTATGTATACGATTTCACAGATATAATATATTCTTTAATTTTAATTTTTAATTTTTTCGATTAAAAAAAAAGAAAACCTTTCTTTGTTAACTATGGACAGTCAGATAACTTTCTTTGATTTATGTACATAGTCGATCAAGAAGTCAAATATGAGAGCCCATAAACAGAACGTCACTATGCTATAACTTATAAAATAAAAATTAATATACAAATATAGTTCTAAAAAAATAAAAGGTTGTTATTTTCCACAATAACATATGACATCTAAACAGATTTAGTGGAATACATGTGCAAAACACATCTGGTTAGATGACAAGAAAAATACACAACAAATATCGTCTATAAGGTAATATGAGTGAGTTACGACTAATTAAATGATTGAACCTCATCAAATTGAAATAAATATATACATTATGGCATTCAACTAATAAAGGTGGAAGTACCTCCCTAGCCTATGTCTCAAATCCCAGAAATACACCTTAACTAAACTAAGATCCTATTACCCCTCTGAGCTCTTTTTTTTTTTTTTTGTAATTTTGTACACATTTTTGGCTTATGTGACATCCAAATATCTCTCACACGCCTCAACTGTGTGGAGTCACGGGGTGTGCCACATAAGCCAAAATATGTACAATTGTAACATCCGGCAATTTGAAAAAACTATGAAGAGGCTGGAAATTGGAAATAGTCATTTTTGGAAAGAATTCAAAATCTGGAAATTTGGTTAAGTATGGAAAAGAAATGAGTTTTTGGTCAATTTTGAGCAGTCATAACGCCTAGCTCAGGATGATTTAGGTTAATTTCCAGTTATGATTGGAAATCCCTTGGAATTATCTTTCCAACATCGCCGAGTTTGCTCGATTCTGAGTTCGTATGAGTGAGTTATGCCCTTTGGAAGTAGGGTTGTTGGCACAGGGCAGTTTAGTCCGAATTTGTAAGGGTATTTTGGTCTTTTCCCTAACCATTTCTTTTGGTTATATTAAGGGTATAGACTGATTTTAAATCAGTTTTCCCTTTAAAAAGTGAGAGTTAGGGTTCTTGAGAGGAAATGAGAGAAGAGGAGAAAAGAGAAGAAGGAGCTAAGTTCGTCGAGATCGTCGTGGTTCTCGTCGGGGGTGACCCCTAATAAGGTATGTGAGATCATAGTGTTGGGTTGGTTCATTCCCCCACACGCCAAACTCGTTTTAATTCCGAGAAAAGATTGGTTGTGTTTGTTGAAGTTGTTGATTGTGGTTGTTGAAGTTGTTGGTTGTGTTGTTGAAGTTCCTCGTTGTCTTGGTACATGTTTCTGGTTGTGATTTCGAGTTGAATCTAGTGTATGTTGAGGGGTTTTATGATTCTAAGTGTTTGGGGCTGGAACCNGTCGAGATCATCGTGGTTCTCGTCGGGGGTGATCCCTAATAAGGTATGTGAGATCATAGTGTTGGATTGGTTCATTCCCCCACAAGCCAAACTCGTTTTAATTTCGAGAAAAGATTGGTTGTGTTTGTTGAAGTTGTTGATTGTGGTTGTTGAAGTTATTGGTTGTGTTGTTGAAGTTCCTTGTTGTCTTGGTACATGTTTCCGGTTGAGATTTCGAGTTGAATTTAGTGTATGTTGAGGGTTTTTATGATTCTAAGTGTTTGGGGCTGGAATCTTTGAAGTTAAGAAGGTTTAGAGTTGGAAAACAAAGCAGAAAAGTCGGGTTTTCGGGGAAAAAGGCTGGGGCGTCGCGCCAGCCAGCACACCCCGAAAGGGATTCTGAGCTTCCACCCTTGGGGCGGTGCGCCATGCAGAGCCCCCCATCAGGCCTTCTGAGCTTTGAAGGCTGGCGCCCCGCGCCTCTCAGAGCGCCAAGGACGCCAATCTTTCCCATTCTTTCCCCATTTTTTCATGCATGTTCCTTGGTAATGTACCTATGTTTTATAGTTGTTTTCAACACTCCAAGGTACGTCTAAACGTCAAGAGCTCATCCATAAACATGACATCATTACCCTTAAATTCATAATCCAATTCGATGAAAGTTCGGATCAAAGTCAAGTGAAGTTAAAGTCAAGTCTAGAAGTTAAGAAGCAAGTCAAAGCAAGTTTTCAAAGTTTTTCAAGAGTCTTTATTGAACGTTTTAACTTCATTTTAAGGCTCAAGTGTCAAGTTGAGTAAAGAGTATAGAGTTTCAAGTTGAGTGAAGAGTATAGAGTTGAGTTCATTTCTCAAAAGTATTAGGGAACTAAGTATTCCCAAAGAAGTGTATAAATTTTTTCACATTTGAGTAAGAGAGGAACTATGATTCCAAAAGAGCCTTTGGGCTAGTTTTCAAGAAAAGGGAACATCGATTCCAAGTGAGCCTTCGGGCTAGATTTTGAGCAATTATCTCAAACTAAAGAAAGATGTGTTTAAAACACTTATGAGCTAAAGTATTTTGGGAGTAGTATTGAGCACCGAATTGGGGACGCGAGTTCATATTAACTCAACTCTCCATAAGAACCATGTAGCCAAACATGGGAATTAACGGGTCATTCTTTTTAGATGATCACGTAAGAATAAGCTAGTGGATCCACTAAGTTAAGTAAGGTCCTCTATCACGGCAAGGTATAGTAAGGTCCTTGAGCAACGTGAGGTAAAATGTTATATCATCACTAAGGCTCATAGTGGTGGTTGTCGGTTAAAGAATATCCCATTAAAGTTATATTACTTTTATATAAGTAAAGTTGAGTTCGTTATTGCTTTTTCCTTAATGAACTAATTTGTTTTTAATGTTTTACAAGCTTTATGTATTGCATGTGTCTTATTGCTTTACATTTGAGTTCAGTTATTTATGAGTCGATCAGAGATAAGGTAAGTGTTCACTTGTACTCCTTTCAAGCTTAAGTTGTTGTTTAGATTTCCAGCTCGCATACTCGTACATTCAATGTACTGATGCTAGTTGGCCTGCATCTTATGACGATGCAGACGCAGGTACCTAGGATCAGCATCCAGCACGCCATTGATCCAGCTGAGCACTCCAGAGTCAGTGGTGAGCCTCTTTGCATTCCGGAGGACTCAATTATTTTGTTCTCTTAGTTTTGCTTTATTAGGATGTTGCAGGGTCTGTCCCAACATCCATCTCTGTGTATAGAGGCTTCATAGACAGTCAGTCAGTTACTTTTGAGTCTCTCATCTATGTATATATGTAAATATTCTACTTTGAGACTCGAGTTGCCTTTTTGGCCAAAGATTTTATCAGTTGGGTTGTTTTATGGCCTTTTATTACCTGAAGTTATTCTGTTGAGTTAAGTTTCCGCTGAGTTAAATAAGCCAGTCCAAGGGTTTGCTTGGGGCCATCAATGGTCTTCGAGTGCCGGTCCCGCCCAGGGTGTAGGCTCGGGGTGTGACAAACTTGGTATCAGAACACAGAGTTCAAGAGTCCTAGGGAGTCTATGAAGCCGTGTCTGTAGAGTCCTAGTTATCGGTGTGAAGCGCACCACATCTATAATTAGGAGGCTGCAACATTTATGATGATTTCTCACTTCTTTCACACTCATCTCGTGCGTTAGAGTTTATCTTTAAAAAGTTTCTTTTTAATTCGTGCTTGCGCGTGTTTCAGATAGTCATGCCTCCACGAAGAGTTGGCAGAGGGAGTCATCCTAGACGTTATGTTGAGGAGCAAGAGTAACCTTTTGCACCTGGAGTGCAACATCAAGGGGAAGTTTCTAATACTGAGTTCAGAGAAGCAATTAGGATACTGAGTCAAGCTGTAACTAATCAGATTGGTCAGCAAAGGGGAGCTCGACATGAAAGAGCTGACACTTCAAGGATTCGTGAGTTTTTGGGGATGAATCCTCCGAGTTTCATGGGTTCGAGCACTACTGAGGATCCAAAGACCTTCATTGAGGAGTTGAAGAAGATTTTTGATGTGATGCATGTGGTAGATACTGAGCGGGTTGAACTAGCTACGTATCAATTGAAGGATGTTGCTAGAACTTGGTTCGACCAGTGGAAAGGGGGCAGAGCTGAGGATGCGCCACCTGCAAGTTGGGCCTGTTTTGAGGAAGCTTTCTTGGGGCTTTTCTTTCCTCGAGAATTGAAAGAGGCCAAGGTACGTGAGTTCCTCACACTTAAGCAGGAGTCTATGAGTGTTCATGAGTACGGGTTGAAGTTCACCCAACTGTCCCGTTATGGTCCGGAGATGGTGGCGGACATGAGGAGTATAATGAGTTTGTTTGTTGCTGGGCTGTCTCGTCTGTCGAGTAAGAAAGGTAGGGCTGCAATGCTTATTGGGGACATGGACATATCAAGGTTGATGGTTTATGTGCAGCAGGTTGAAGAATAAAAGCTAAGGGACAGGGAAGAGTTCAGAAATAAGAAAGCTAAGAACGGTAATGAGTCTGGGCAACAGAAAGGTAATGCGAACCGTTCATCCCTTCAGCAAAGACAAAAGAGACCTGCTCCATCATCTGCTAAAGCACTTGCACCCACATACAAAGGTGAACATAATGGCCAGAATTCAAAGGACTTCAAGACTAGACCCACACAATCTTCGGGTAGTGTGGCACAAGAAGGTAGCTTGATTCCTGCATGTGCTAGATGTGGTAGAACCCACCCAGGTAAATGTCATGATGGCCAGACAGGTTGTTATAAGTGTGGACAAGAGGGTCACTTCATGAAGGAGTGTCCTAAGAACAGACAAGGTAGTGGAAATCTGGGCAATAGGGCCCAATCTTCATCAGTTGCTCCCCCAGACATGATGACACCTAGAGGAGCTACTTCTGGTACCGGCGGAGGAGCAAACCGCCTCTATGCAATCACCAGTCGCCATGAGCAAGAGAACTCTCCAAATGTTGTCACTGGTATGATCAAAGTCTTTGCTTTTGATGTGTATGCTTTGCTAGACCCAGGAGCAAGTTTATCTTTTGTAACTCCTTATGTTGCAAATAAGTTTGATGTTGTTCCTGAAAGACTTTGTGAACCCTTTTGTGTTTCTACACTTGTTCGGGAGTCTATTCTAGCAGAAAGAGTCTACCGTGGTTGAGTTAGACATGGTAGATTTCGATGTCGTTCTAGGTATGGATTGGCTTCATGCCTGTTATGCATCATTAGATTGTAGAACTCGAGTGGTTAAGTTTCAGTTTCCGAATGAGCCAGTTATAGATTGGAGTAGTAGTTCCGTAGTGCCTAAGGGCCGTTTCATTTCGTACCTTAAGGCGAGAAAGTTATTTTCGAAGGGTTGTGTCTATCACTTAGTCCGAGTTAATGACTCTAGTGTTGAGATACCTCATTTTCAGTCAGTTCCTATAGTAAGAGAGTTTCCAGAAGTTTTTCCTGATGATCTACCCGGAATTCCTCCTGAGAGAGAAATAGATTTCGGCATAGACCTCATTCCAGATACTGGTCCTATCTCTATTTCGCCATATAGAATGGCACCAACAGAGTTGAAAGAGTTGAAAGAGCAGTTGAAAGATCTCTTAGATAAGGGTTTCATTCGACCAAGTGTCTCACCTTGGGGCGCTCCGGTCTTGTTTGTGAGAAAGAAAGATGGTTCCCTTAGGATGTGTATAGATTACCGCCAGTTGAATAAAGTTACTATCAAGAATAAATACCCTCTTTCGAGGATTGATGATCTTTTCGATTAGCTTCAGGGTGCCACCTATTTTTCAAAAATTGACCTCAGATCAAGCTATCATCAATTAAGAGTAAGGGAATGTGATATTCCAAAGACAACTTTCAGAATCAGATATGGTCATTATGAGTTTTTGGTCATGTCTTTTGGTTTGACCAATGCACCAGCAACATTCATGGACCTTATGAATAGAGTCTTCAAACCTTATTTAGATATGTTTGTTATCGTCTTCATTGATGACATACTAATCTATTCAAGGAATGAAGAAGATCATGCTAGTCATCTCAGAATAGTTCTTCAAACTTTGAAAGATAAGGAGTTGTATGCCAAGTTCTCTAAGTGTGAGTTTTGGCTTGAGTCTGTGGCATTCCTAGGCCACATTGTGTCTGCTGATGAATTAAAGTTGATACTCGTAAATTTGAGGCAGTGCAGAATTGGCCTAGACCCACATCTTCAACTGATATTAAGAGTTTCTTGGGTTTAGCTGGCTATTATAGAAGGTTTGCAGAGGGGTTCTCGTCTATTGCATCTCCTTTAACTAAGTTGACTCAGAAGACAGTGAAATTTCAATAGTCTGAAGCTTGTTAGGCAAGCTTTCAGGAATTGAAAAAGAGGTTGATTACTGCTCCAGTTTTGACCTTACCAGAAGGTACTCAAGGTTTTATGGTGTATTGTGATGCATCTAGAGTTGGTTTGAGTTGTGTCTTAATGCAGAATGGCAAGGTATAGCTTATGCCTCCAGACAGTTGAAGGTTCATGAGAAGAACTACCCAACCCATGACTTAGAGTTGGCTGCTGTAGTATTCGCTTTGAAGATATGGCGTCATTACTTGTATGGTGTACATGTTGATATATTTACTGATCACAAGAGTCTTCAATATGTGTTCACTCAGAAAGAGATTAATCTCAGACAGAGGAGGTGGTTAGAATTACTCAAGGATTATGACCTGAGTATTCTTTACCACCCAGGTAAGGCTAATGTTGTTGCTGATTCTTTAAGCAGGTTGTCTATGGGTAGCACCGCCTATGTTGAAGAAGGAAAGAGAGAGTTAGCAAGAGATGTGCACAGACTGGCACGCCTGGGAGTCAGACTTATAGATTCCACAGAAGGAGGAATAGAAGTGATGAGCAGGGCCGAGTCTTTATTAGTGTCCGAAGTGAAAGAGAAACAAGACCAAGATCCCATTTTGCTTGAGTTGAAGGCAAATGTTCAAAATCAAAAAGTATTAGCTTTTTAACAAGGGGGAGATGGTGTATTGAGATTTCAAGGTAGATTGTGTGTACCTATGGTGGATGGACTCCAAGAGAAGATTATGGAGGAAACTCATAGCTCCAGATATTCCATTCATCTGGGTTCCACAAAGATGTATCATGACTTGAGAGAAGTTTATTGGTGGAATAGCATGAAGAAAAGCATTGCTGAATTTGTTGCTAAATGTCCAAATTGCCAGCAAGTGAAAGTTGAACACTAAATGCCCGGTGGTTTGGCTCAGAAGATAGAACTTCCGGAATGGAAGTGAGAGATGATTAATATGGATTTCATCACAGGGTTGCCAAGGTCTCGCAGACAACATGATTCTATTTGGGCGATTGTCGGCAGAATGACAAAATCAGCCCATTTTCTGCCAGTAAAGACTACCCATTCAGCAGAAGATTATGCCAAGTTATATATTCAAGAGGTGGTGAGACTTCATGGAGTTCCAGTCTCCATTATTTCAGATAGAGGTGCACAGTTTACTGCAAATCTTTTTAGAAAGGCTTGGGTTCAAAGGTGAACTTAAGTACTGCCTTTCATCCTCAGACTGATGGGCAAGCCGAACGTACTATTCAGACTTTAGAAGATATGTTGAGGGCTTGTGTGATCGATTTCAAGGGTAATTGGGATGATCACCTACCTCTCATTGAGTTTGCCTACAACAACAGTTGTCACTCTAGCATCCAAATAGCTCCATATGAAGCTCTTTATGGGAGAAGATGTAGATCTCCTATCGGATGGTTTGAAGTTGGTGAAACAGGGTTGATAGGACCAGATTTAGTTCACCAAGATATGGAGAAGGTGAAAGTGATTCAAGAGAGGTTGAAAATGGCACAGAGTCGTAAAAAATCCTACACTGATGTTAGGAGAAGGGCGTTAGAGTTTGAAGTAGATGATTGGGTATATTTGAAAGTTTCACCTATGAAGGGGGTTATGAGGTTTGGTAAGAAGGGGAAACTTAGTCCCTAGTATATTGGACCTTACCGCATAGCCAAGAGGATTGGCAATGTCATTTATGAGTTGGAGCTACCACAGGAATTAGCAGCGGTTCATCCGGTATTTCATATCTCTATGTTGAAGAAGTGCATAGGCGATCCTTCATTGATCCTACCAACTGAAAGTGTTAGGATCAAGAATGGCTTATCTTATAAGGAGATTCCTATTCAAATTTTAGATCGTCAAGTTCGTAGATTGAGAACAAAAGAGGTAGCCTCAGTCAAGGTCCTTTGGAGGAACCAATTTGTTGAGGAAGCTACTTGGGAAGCCGAAGAGGACATGAAGAAGAGATGTCCACATCTCTTTGAATCCGGGGAAAATGCAGATCAAGGTATTAATTTCCTTCTTAGTGCTCTTAAATTATAATGAGCATGTTATTGTTGTTGTTGTGTTTGCATTGTTGCTTGTTGGGTGTTGCGTTTACGTTTAATGTTACACCCTTAGCCTTGTAAGAGTAACCTCATTCGGGGACGAATGTTCCCAAGGGGGAGATATTGTAACATCCGGCAATTTGAAATAACTATGAAGAAGCTGGAAATTGGAAATAGTCATTTTTGGAAATAATTCAAAATCTGGAAATTTGGTTAAGTATGGCAACAAAATGAGTTTTTGGTCAACTTTGAGCAGTCATAACTCCTAGATCAGGATGAGTTAGGTGAATTTATAGTTATTATTGGAAAGCCCTTGGAATGATCTTTCCAACGCCGCCAAGTTTGCTCAATTTCGAGTTCGTATGAGTGAGTTATGCTCTTTGGAAGTTGGGCTGTTGGCACAGGGCAGTTTAGTCCGAATTTGTAAGGGTATTTTGGTCTTTTCCCTAACCATTTCTTTTGGTTATATTAAGGGTATAGACTGATTTTAAATCAGTTTTCCCTTTAAAAAGTGAGAGTTAGGATTCTTGAGAGGAAAGGAGAGAAGAGGAGAAAGGAGAAGAAGGAGCTAAGTTCGTCGAGATTGTCGTGGTTCTCGTCGGGAGTGGTCCCTAATAAGGTATGTGATATCATAGTGTTGGATTGGTTCATTCCCCCAAACGCTAAACTCGTTTTAATTCCGAGAAAAGATTGGTTGTGTTTGTTGAAGTTGTTGATTGTGGTTGTTGAAGTTGTTGGTTGTGTTGTTGAAGTTCCTTGTTGTCTTGGTACATGTTTCAGGTTGTGATTTTGAGTTGAATCTAGTGTATGTTGAGTGGTTTTATGATTCTAAGTGTTTAGGGCTGGAACCTTTGAAGTTAAGAAGGTTTAGAGTTGGAAAACAAAGGAGAAAAGTCGAGTTTTCGGGGAAAAAGGTTGGGGCATCGCGCCAGCTAGCGCACCCCAAAAGGGATTCTGAGCTTCCACCCTTGGGGCGGCGCACCATGCAGAGGCCCCCACCAGGCCTTCTGAGCTTTGAAGGCTGGCGCCTCGCGCCTCTCAGAGCGCCAAGGACGCCAATCTTTCCCATTCTTTCCCCTCTTTTTCATGCATGTTCCTTGGTAATGTACCTATGTTTTATAGTTGTTTTCAACACTCCAAGGTACGTCTAAACATCAAGAACTCATCCATAAACATTATATCATTACCCTTGAATTCATAATCCAATTCGAGAAAATTTCGGATCAAAGTCAAGTGAAGTTAGAGTCAAGTCTAGAAGTTAAGAAACAAGTCAAAGCAAGTATTCAAAGTTTTTCAAGAGTCTTTATTGAACGTTTTAACTTCATTTTAAGGCTCAAGTTTCAAGTTGAGTAAAGAGTATAGAGTTTCAAGTTGAGTAAAGAGTATAGAGTTGAGTTCATTTCTCAAAAGTATTATGGAACTACGTATTCCCAAAGAAGTTTATAAATGTTTTCACATTTGAGTAAGAGAGGAACTATGATTCCAAAAGAACCTTTGGTCTAGTTTTCAAGAAAAGGGAACATCGATTCCAAGTGAGCCTTTGGACTAGATGTTGAGAAATTATCTCAAACTAAAGAAAGATGTGTTTAAAACACTTATGAGCTAAAGTATTTTGGGAGTAGTATTGAGCACCAAATTGGGGACGCGAGTTCATATTAACTCAACTCTCTATAAGAACCATGTAGCCAAACATGGGAATTAACAGGTCATTCTTTTTAGATGATCACGTAAGATTAAGCTAGTGGATCCACTAAGTTAAGTAAGGTCCTATACCACAGCAAGGTATATGATGGTCCTTGGGCTACGTGAGGTAAAACGTTGTATCATCACTAAGGCTCATAGTGGTGGTTGTCGGTTAAAGAATCTCCCATTAAAGTTATATTACTTTTATATAAGTAAAGTTGAGTTCGTTATTTTTGTCCTTAATGAACTAAGTTGTTTTTAATGTTTGACAAGCTTTCTATATTTCATGTGTCTTATTGCTTCACATTTGAGTTCAGTTATTCATGAGTCGATCAGAGCTAAGGTAAGTGTTCACTTGTACTCCTTTCAAGCTTAAGTTGTTGTTTAGCTTTCCAGCTCGCATACTCGTACATTCAATGTACTGATGCTAGTTGGCCTGTATCGCATGGCGATGCAGACGCAGGTACCTAGGATTAGCATCCAGCACGCCATTGATCCAGCTGAGCACTCCAGAGTCAGTGGTGAGCCTCTTTGCATTTCGAAGGACCCAGTTATTTTGTTCTCTTAGTTTTGCTTTATTAGGATGTTGCGGGGTCTGTCCCAACATCCATCTCTGTGTATAGAGGCTTCATAAACAGTCAGTCAGTTAGTTTTGAGTCTCTTATCTATGTATATATGTAAATATTCTACTTTGAGACTCGAGTTGCCTTTTTGGCCAAAGATTTTATCAGTTGGGTTGTTTTATGACCTTTTATTGCATGAAGTTATTCTGTTGAGTTAAGTTTCCGCTGAGTTAAATAAGCCAGGCCAAGGGTTCTCTTAGGGCATGCAATGGTCTTCGAGTGCCGGTCCCGCCCAGGGTGTAGGCTCGGGGCGTGACAACAATATTATATATAAAGTGAGTTCAGGGTGTAATAGGACCTTAGTTTAGTTAAGGTGTGTCTCTGGGATTTGAGACATAGTCTAGGGGGGGTACTTGTTCCTTCTCCCTTTTTTTATTGATCATCTTCATAGGTTCGTGTGAATAAGATATATATGTATATCCTCATTGAACATTCACAAAGGAATATACAATATTATTTTGTGCAAAGCTTATTATTCAAATCTTTGCTTAAATTTTCTAAATTGATAATCACGTGCAATACACGTGTCGAAAAACTAGTTCTTGAATATGTTGAAATGACCTATACAAATTTTCATTATTTTATTTTAAGCTAAATGTATTATTTATTAATAAAATTTACCATGAATTGACAAAATTTATGTTGATGGTCTAATTTATTGTAAATCACCTCTCTCCATAGCACTTGTGGTGCTTTGATCCAACCTTCACTTTGTTACATACAAGGTAAGCTAAAAGGTTATCATTCTTAGATTGTACTATTACTTGTATTAAGAGATTTATAATCAATTAAGTTTTCTTCTTTGTTTAGTTTAGTAAATAAAAATGTTTTTTTAGTCGCAAAGATTGGACACAAGCAACCAATCCATAGTCTGAAAGCACACCTCTTTTTTGGATACAAATTAGCTTCATTATATACCCGGTATTGGCCATAATTCACAAGGGCATTTTGTAGTTTTAGTAAGAGGGGGAAGGGTTAAGGATTTACCCGGTGTGAGATATCACATTGTTCGAGGAACCCTAGATGCTGTTGGGGTAAAGGATCGTCAACAAGGGCGTTCTAGTGCGTTGTAGATTCTTATCCAAGACTTGTATCATTTGATGAAGCCAATTCCAGGGAACAGTGAAGCTTTATAGGGTCTTTCTATCCAGGTGCAGGTAGTCTGCATCTTCATAGACATGTCTATTTCACCGACCCTCTCTCCGAGACAGTGCCCAGATTGTTACGCCTTTCGTGCGGGTCGGAACTTACCCGACAAGGAATTTCGCTGCCTTAGGAAAGTTATAGTTACGGTCGTTGTTCACCGGGGCGTCGGTTTTCGGATGCTCTTTTAAGGACAAAATGCCCTGGATATGAGTATGACTCTTTAGGGTACTACAACAGATTATGCATGTAGTAGCGGCGAGCGAGAACGGATTGGGGTTTGAAGAAAAACAAACACGAAGCTTCGTTCCTCTCCTTTTAGGCGAGCTACTTCGTTCCTTGTCCTACCGATACTCGATAGAAATATCGACTTTACAAAGGCTAGCGGGTGCAGGTTATAAGGTCCATTCTCTGGACAACCTTTACATATAACTTGAAGACCCAAATTATTGAATCCATAGTAAGCAATATTAAAAGAGCCTCCAGCTTTTGTAGACGATGATTATTATCCAAGACCCAGAAACCCCTCTGTTCTACTCTTTGAAGATCAGCAAGAGATAGATGTGTTAGTGCAGTTCTATAATGTGAGATAATATCTAGAGAGATGTCGTTTATGTTTAGTTCCTCGGATTTTGCTCTTGTTAAAACATGCAAAATTAAGTAAAAGAGATCCACAATTCCTTGATCCCCAACGAGTGGACAATTTTTTAATCCAACATGCTTAAGCTTCGGGCAATATTCACCCACAATTTTGAGAGACTCATTCCCAATATATGAACAATCATTTATCGACAAAGAGTTAAGATTGAGACAATTCTTTGCTATATCTAACAAAGACTTATTAGTAATTCTTGGGCATTAGAAAAGATCAAGGTTCCAGATGACACCCATGAACAATCTCAAATAAGCCTTCATCACCAATAGTAGACACACTCCACAAGGAAAGTTCCCTGAGAGGAGGGCCCATTTTCACTATGTCAAAGCTAAAAATATGACGAATAGAAGGAAAGAATAAAAAATATACGTGAACAACTTGACTATAGTATAGCTCAAATGCATTCGTGAGTAGTAAGGAGTAGATTTCCCCTTATTTTGGGAAAACTGGTGGCCATGTGTGAACTCATTCAAGGGGGAGGCCTGATTCAACATTGTTGTTTACTCTGATTTGGTCGAGGTGGAAACCTCAAAGAATCAAGAACATACCTCTATTTATTGGCCATTGGAAAAGATCAAGCATCTCTAACAGATGACATGCACCCATGAGTAATATCAAATAAGCCTTCATCACCAACAAAAACACATTCCACAAGGAAAGTTCTCTAAGAGTACGACCCATTTTTCACCAGGTCAAAGCCAAAAATATAATGAATAGAAGGAAAGTAGATCAGAAATATAGGTGAACGATTAGAATATAGTATAGGTTCGATGTTTCCGTGGGCAGTAAGTAGCAAATCTCCCCTTATTTTGGGAAAACTGGTGGCCGCATGTGAATTCTTTCAAGGCAAAGGGTGGCCTGATTCGACATTGTTGTTTACTCTAATTCGGTTGAGGTGGAAACCTCAATGAAACAAGAACATACCCCTATTTATTAGCCATTGGAAAAGATCAAGCCCCTCTCTAAAAGATGACACCCATGAGAAATCTCAAATAAGCCTTCATCACCAACATAAGACAAAAATATGATGACTAAAAGGGAAGTAGACCAGAAAGATAGGTGATTGACTTGATTATAGTACAAGTCGGATGTCTCTGCGAGCAGTAAGCAACATATCTCCCTTTATTTTTGGAAATCAAGTAGGCATATGTGAATTCTTTCAAGGCAAAGGGCGGCCTGATTCAACATTGTTGTTTAGTCTGATTCGCTCGAGGTGGAAACCTCAATGAAATAAAAACATACCTCTATTCATTAGCCATTGGAACAGATCAAGATTTTTTAACATATGACACCCATGAGCAATCTCAAATAAGCCTTCATCACCAACATTGGACACATTTCGCAAGGAAAGTTCCCTGAGAGTAGGGCCCATTTTTCACTGGGTCAAAGCTAAAAATATGATAAATAGAAGGAAAGCATAAAAAATATGCGTGAATGACTCCACTATAGTATAGGTCGGATGTTTCTGTGAGTAGTATGCATCAGATCTCCCCTTATTTTTGGAAAGCTGGTGGCCGCGTATGAATTCTTTCAAGGCAAAGGGCGGCTTGATTCGACATTGTTGTTACCCTGATTTGGTCGAGGCAGAAACCTCAATGAATCAAGAATATAACTCTATTTAGTGGCCATTGGAAAAGATCAAGCTTCACTAACAGATGACACCCATGAGTAATCTCAACTAAGCCTTCATCACCAACAAAATCCACATTCCACAAGGAAAGTTCTCTAAGAGTAGGGCCCATTTTTCAGTGGGTCAAAGCTAAAAATATACTCCATCCGTTTTACAAAGAATGACCTAATTTGACTTGGCATGAATTTTAAGAAAATAAAGAAGACTTTTGAATCTTGTGGTCCTAAATTAAAGTTATGTCAAATGTACAAAATTACCCTTTAATCTTGTGGCCTTAAACATGCCACGTAGAAAGTTAAAATTAAAATGTTACCAAAAAATTAAAGAGGTCATTCTTTTTGAAACAGACTAAAAAGGAAAGGAGGTAATTCTTTTGGAAACGAAGGAAGTAATAAATAGAAGGAAATCATTAGAAATATATGTGAACGACTCGACTATAGTATAGGTCAGATGTCTCCGTGAGTAGTAAGCAGAAGATCTCCTCATATTTTGGGAAAGCTGGTGGCCGTGTGTGAATTATTTCAAGGCAAAGGGTTGCTTGATTCAACATTGTTGTTAATTTGATATAGTTGAGGTGGCAACCTCAATGTATAACATACCTCTATTTATTAGCCATTGGAAAAGATCAAGCTTCTCTAATAGATGACACCATGAGAAATCTTAAATAAGCCTTCATCACCAATAAAAGACACATTCCACAAGGAAAGTTCTCTGAGAATAGGGTCAAATCCAAAAATATAATGAACAGATGGAAGGCAAATCAAAAAATTAGGTGAATGACTTGACTATAGTATAGGTTGGATGTTTCTGTGAGCAAAAAGCAGCAGATCTCCCCTTATTTTGGGAAAGCTGGTGGCCGCGTGTGAATTCTTTCAAGGCAAAGGGCGGCCTGATTTGACATTGTTATTTACTCTTATCTGGTCAAGGTGGCAACCTCAATTAATTAAGAACATACCTCTATTTATTGGCCATTGGAAAAGATCAAGCTTCTCTAACAGATGACACCCATGAGCAATCTCAAATAAGTCTTCATCACCAACAAAAGACACATTCCACAAGGGAAGTTCTCTCAGAGTACGACCCATTTTTCAATGGGTCATAGCCAAAAATTTAATGAATAGATGGAAGGCAGATCAGAAATATAGGTGAATCACTTGACTCTAGTATAGGTTAGATGTTTCTGTGCACAGTAATCAACATATCTCCCTTTATTTTAAGAAAGTTGGTGGCCGCNTAAAAATTCATTCAAATACAGATAATATTTCATACACAGATATTTTACTAATCGATTATTTTGATTCACGATTTTAAAATAATGATACTGTAATTTTCAACTCCCTATATAAAGAATAGTTTGTCTATTAGGAAAGGTGGTGAATTATTATTATTTAGAAGGGGCTAAGAATTTCCAAATAGAAAAAACCCTAAATTTTTTTCTCCCTTAGCCGCCACCACCCAAAACCCCATCTCCACCATTGGTGTAACAACAAACAAAACCCTCATTCATTTTCTTCCTTTTCCGGCGACCCACCAGCTCAACACCACCAGATTCCATCACCAACCACCACCTAAACCCCTTTCTATTTCCAGTGAACCAGAGCTGTAAGCTACGAGCTCGCGAACCAACTCCGAAACCATCAGAAAAAAAAAGACCCAAAACCCTCTTCAGTTTTTTATCTTTTTCCGGTGAAATAGTCACCGGAGACTACCCCCAAACAAGACCCCAAAGCCATTTACAGAACCCAAACCCCTTCGTCTTTTTCCTTTACAGTTAACTTGTTAAAAAAATCAACTCCGCCGAGACGAAGCAGAGAAGACGCGAACCAGTCCCCTTCCCCTCTTCCCCTTTTTATGATTTTTGTTTGTTTGTTAGTTGTTTCGATCAACATACATGAGCTTTGGTGAACCTAGCTCTAACCAACACCCATGGACTCCGGCAACAACAATCAACCACTCTCCATCTCCGGCAAAGCTCCACCGAACTCCAATCAAACTACAAAACACCACTGTACAGTTCTTTTCCCAATCTTTCGATGTTGTTTGTCTTCATTTGTCACTAGTATTTTTGTTATTTGGTGGAGTCAAAATTTGCTAGTATAGATCTGCTTTGTTTTATTTATTTTTGTGATGATTTTACCATTTCTTTGTATTAGTTTAATTAACTGTTGCTTTGTTATTATATTTTTTGTTGTTATTGTTATTTTACACTTTTGAAATGATTCCAGTGATGTTTTAATTTCCAATTGCTGTCATTTTTTATTATTATTTTATATTTTAGTGCTCACTTCCTTAGACTTTATATTATATATTTACTTATTTATTTTAAATTTGACTATTTGTCTCTTTTCGATAGTAGTGTTGGAAGTTGGAATTTAAGGCAATACAAAAATGTTAATTCTTAATTGTTTATTAGCTTTGCCACTATTCGTTTTTGCTTTCTTTACTGATGGTTGGTTTGTTGTCTTATTATTTGGTCGATTTTCTATTTTTTTTTTATGATTATTGTAATTATTTACTAAATGTGTTTATGCATTTTTTTGTAATTTTTTAGATTTGTTATAAGCTTGACTACTGTGTGTTCATTACTTTATTATTATTGTTGTTTTAAGTTGCAGTTTTAATTGTTGAGTTTATGTTTTATTACTTATCACTTTTCTTTGTTCGTTCCTATTATTTTGTATAATTTGATTAGCTTTTGTTTACCTAGTTTTATGGTTAGGTCATATTGCTTTGATATTTTATTTTTATTTGCTAGCATATTTATGTTATTACATTAATTTGAGCAATTAGTTAAAATGGCCAATGAGAAAATCTCTCCGTCGATTTTGGAGGTCTTCCCTATTGTTAAATGACGGAAATTTAGTTAAGTTTATATACTTTGTTTGTTAAAAATGGCCAATGAAAAAATCTTTCCATCGGTTTTGGAGGCCTCCCCATTTTAAAAGATGGAAATTTAATTTAAGTTTATATAAATTTTATGTTAAATTGGCCGATGAAGAAATTACCGTCGATTTCCGAGGCCTCCCATGTTAATAAGATGGATTTTTATTTTTAAGTTATTATTAATTTATTTATTTTTATTTATATTTATTTAGTACTAACACTTTTACTAAGTGTCTTTACAGGTACCCGGAGGTGCTTCCCATTGAAGCTATTCAAATTAGGTTTGAATTATACTCTTATTTATATTGTATATTATTGACAATAGACAAATTTAGGCTGATTCCTATATTATTGTTTTATCATATTACTTATGTATATTGCATGTTTATTATATTTGTACATTATTTTATTCTCCTCAATTTGAAAAAAAGTGAATTTAGTCGGGATCCACATTTGTGGATTTCGAAGGATGCTTAACCCCTTCCCTTCGAAATAACTTGAACCCTTTACCTAGAATCTCTTGGTTTCGTAGATTATTTAATTGGTTTTCTAGTTTTCCTAAAATTAGGTGGTGACTCCTTTAAAATTCTTATTTTCTTAAAATTCTTTTAAAATTGAATCAATTGATTATTTTTTCAGTCACCGCGACGTTTCGCCCTATTTGAATAGAGTATGGATGTAAACAATCCAAAAATATAATGAATAGATGGAAGGCAAATCAAAAAATTAGGCGAACGACTTGACTATAGTATAGGTTGGATGTTTCTGTGAGCAGAAAGCAGCAGATCTCTCCTTATTTTGGGAAAGCTGGTGGCCGCGTGTGAATTCTTCCAAGGCAAAGGGCGGCCTGATTTGATATTGTTATTTACTCTGATCTGGTCAAGGTGGCAACCTCAATTAATTAAGAACATACCTCTATTTATTGGCCATTGGAAAAGATCAAGCTTCTCTAACAGATGGCACCCATGAGCAATGTCAAATAAGTCTTCATCACCAACAAAAGACACATTCCACAAGGGAAGTTCTCTCAGAGTACGACCCATTTTTCAATGGGTCATAGCCAAAAATATAATGAATAGATGGAAGGCAGATCAAAAATATAGGTGAATGACTTGACTCTAGTATAGGTTAGATGTTTCTGTGCACCTTTATTTTAGGAAAGTTGGTGGCCACATGTGAATTCTTTCAAGGTAAAGGGTGACCTGATTCAACGTTGTTGTTTTATCTGATTCGATCGAGGTAGCAAACACAATTAAACAAGAACATACCTCTATTTATTATCCATTGGAAAATATCAAGATTATCTAACAAATGACACTAAGCCTTCATCACCAATAGTAGACACATTCCACAAGAAAAGTTCCCTGAGACTAGGGCCCATTTTTCATTGGGTCAAAGCTAACAATATGATGAATAAAATGAAAGAAGATAAGATACGTGAACGACTTGACTATAGTATAGGTCAGATGTTTCCGTGAACAGTAAGCAACACATCTCCTTGTATTTTGGGAAAGCTGGTGGCCACGCGTGAATTCTTTCAAGGCAAAGGGCGGCTTGATTCGTTATTGTTGTTTTCTCTAATCCAGTTGAGGTGGCAACCTCGAGCAATATCCTTGAGACAAATATCAGTCACACCACGAAAAATGTTGTTTCCATGAATAAATAGCTTTGCTAAACCTCTACGATTTGCAGTTCCAACGGCAATAGCAGAAAGTCTGACATCTGTGGATTTCCTATTAACAAAAGACATTGCAAGATATCCATTAGATTTTGCAATCTCATCCTTGGGAATGTTGCTTAAAAGTATGAGCCATCGCTTGGACAAACATTTGTCTCTTGGCCACTAGGAAGACATCTAAATACTTCAAAGAGGAATTTATCATAAAGGATTTCAATGGTAGTATGATTTTTCTGCTTAAAATTTTCAAAAGTGGTAGTGACACAAATCCTCTTTCCATTTCGCCAACGTGATAAAAGCAGAGATGGTTGTCTTGGGCTTGGATATGCAGCTTGGAAAAAAGTACCATTTTTTGAAAAAGTTGAAGATCAAAAACATCAAACAAAGACCATCCTATATAAACTATCATTTTGATAGATATTTTCCCTCAACAATGCCCCTTTGTGGATAGATATATAAGGAAGAAGCTGACCTTTTTCTTTCTTACTTGCAAAGAAATACAGTCCTATATCTTCTTTACCCGAAATATGATTGTTGAACAGACTTTCCCAGATATTGCCACGATGATCTAGTTCAGATTTAACAGTATCAGGCAAAAGGCCTGCGAACTCATACACCTTACGTCTAATTTTAGAAGGAGGATGAGCCAGGATATAACTATTGAGCATTCCAGGTACAAATTCAAAAGAACCTAAGATGTCAAAACTTCCCTGAAATGCAAAAAGGAAGAGAGGTCAGATAAATTATCATCCGACTAAGCAGTACACATTCAGATTATCATTATGTCATTTATTTTTCAGTGCCTTACTCATTATTTTAACGATATTAATGGCGTTCCTATCAGCTTGCATGTACCCCAACTAAAAAGATATATCAACATTATTTAAAAAAAAACAATTCAGAGTATGTGCTAGAAAATGAAATTTCTAAAGAATAAAGGTATAAGAAGAGGACAAATCAAATCAAGTTATTATTAAAAAATATGGTGGTGAACACTTAACCTTAAGATAATTGTACTACTTTTTTTGCTTTGTTCAGTGTTTTTTGCAATTTGAAGATTCTGAGGTTTCGTATATCCTATTGATCCCGAAGGCCGCTGCACTTTGCTATTTTCACGAAAATAGTTTCAAATTTGAGCTCTGGGCTTACTAAAAAATCCCTCGAGCCACGGTATCCATGGATTTGGTTGACACAACTCTTGAGGAAACCGTGTTTATCCGCGGAGATCCATATTTGTTGATGCTTGATGATAGACCAAGTGCTTCTTCAACATGTAGATATCTCATTTTCTGGTCCGTACCTCCTTTTCCCAGTTAATACGATGTCCACCAGGAAACTTATTATGTTTCTTTGGTTGCACAATACTTTGACAAATCTTCTCAGAGGCAGGTAACCTGGGTCCCTCATAATGCACATTTTCTAGTCCACTCGATGAAAATATTATCCCTTTTCCAATATCACATTCTTCACAACACCAATCGACTGGTGCATCAACAAAATAGCCCATCATGCAATATCTGAAAGGAAGAAAATATAGAAGAATATTTTTCAAAACAAGAAGAGGAATAGGTATGCATAAAAGATACATGGAGTAATTATGAAAATTAAATGCCACATCATGCAAAAAAGAATCAAAAAGGAAAGAAAAACTGATAAACTAACTAACAATTTTCTTCAAGAGGAATAACCCTTTGTGTAAAAAGATATATCAACATTATATTTAAATAAACTATTTAGAGCATATGCTAGAAAATGAATTTTTTAAAGAATAAAGGTATAAGAATAGGACAAATCAAATCAAGTTATTAATATGAAATATGGTGCTGAACAATTAACATTTAGATAATTGTACTGTTTGTTTTGCTCTATTCAGTGCTTTGGCAATTTGAAGATTCTGCGGTTTCGTATATCCTGTTGATCCTAATGGCCACTCCACTTTGCTTTTCTCACAAAAAGAGTTTGAAATTTGAGCTCTAGGCTTGCTAAAATTCCCTCGAGCCATGGTTGCCATGGATTTGGTTGACACAACTCTAGAGGAGACCGTATTTGTCCACGGAGATTCATATTTTTTTATGCTTGATGATAGATCAAGTGCTTCTTCAACACGTAGATGTATCATTTTCCCGGTCCGTACCTCCTTTTTCGAGTTAATACGATGTCCACCAGGAAACTTACGATGTTTCTTTTGTTGTACAATACTCTGACAAATATTTTCATAGAAAGGTAACCTGGGTCCCTCATAATGCACATTTTCTAGTCCACTCAATGAAAACATTATCTCGTTCGCAATATTACATTCTTCTCAACACCAATCCACTGGTGCATTAACATAATAGCCAATCATGCAATATCTGAAAGAATGAGAAAATAGCAAAATAATTTTGAAACAAGAAGAGGACTATGTATGTATAAAAGATACATGGAGTAACTATGAAAATTAAATGCCACATCATTCAAAAAAGATTCAAAAAGGAAAGAAAAACTGATAATCTAACTAGTAATTTTCTTCAAGAGGAACAACCTCTTGTGTAAAAATATATATCAACATTATTTATAAAAAAAACTATTTAGAGTATATGCTAGAAAATGAAATTTCTAAAGAATAAAGGTATAAGAAGAGGACAAATCAAATCAAGTTATCAATACAAAATATGGTGGTGAATCCTTAACCTTTAGATAATTGTACTACTTTTTTGCTCTGTTCAGTGTTTTTGGAAATTTGAAGATTCTGAGGTTTCATATATCCTGTTGATCCTAAAGGCCGCTACACTTTGCTCTTCTCACGAAAAGAGTTTGAAATTTGAGCTCTAGGATAGCTAAAAATCCCTTGAGCCATGGTTGCCATGGATCTGGTTGACACAACTCTTGAGGAGATCATATTTATCCGCGGAGATCCATATTTGTTGATGCTTGATGATAGACCAAGTGCTTCTTCAACATGTAGGTATCTCATTTTCCCAGTCCGTACCTTCTTTACCCAGTTAATACGATGTCCACCAAGAAACTTACTATGTTTCTTTGGTTGCACAGTACTCTGACAAATCTTTTCAGAGGCAGGTAACATGGGTCCTTCATAATGCGCATTTTCTAGTCCACTCGATGAAAACATTATCCCTTTTCCAATATCAATTTTTTCACAACACCAATCCACTGGTGCATCAACAAAATAGCCCATCATGCAATATCTGAAAGTAAGAGAAAATAGAAGAATGTTTTTTAAAACAAGAAGAGGAATATGTATATATAAAATATACATGGAGTAATTATGAAAATTAAATGCCACATCATGTAAAAAAGATTCAAAAAGGAAAGAAAAATTGATAATCTAACTAGCAATTTTCTTCGAGAGGAACAACCCCTTGTGTAAAAAGATATATCAACATTATTTTTTTAAAAACTATTTAGAGTATATGCTAGAAAATGATATTTCTAAAGAATAAAGGTATAAGAAGAGGACAAATCAAATCAAGTTATTAATACAAAAACTGGTGGTGAACACCTAACCTTTAGATAATTGTATTGTTTTTTTGCTCTAGTCAGTGTTTTTGTCAATTTGAAGATTCTAAAGTTTCGTATATGATGTTGATCCTAAAGGTCGTTGCACTTTGCTCTTCTCACGAAAAGACTTTGAAATTTGAGCTCTAGGCTTGCTAAAAATCCCTCGAGCCATGGTTGCCTTGGATTTGGTTGACACAACTCTTGAGGAGACCGTATTTATCCATGGAGATCCATATTTCTTGATGCTTGATGATAGACCAAGTACTTCTTCAACATGTAGATATCTCATTTTCCTTGTCCGTACCTCCTTTTCCCAGTTAATACGATTCCCACCAAAAAACTTACTATGTTTCTTTGGTTTCACAATACTCTGACAAATCTTTTAAGAGAAAGGTAATTTGGGTCCCTCATAATGCACATTTTCTAGTCCACTCGATGAAAACATTATCCCTTTTCCAATATCACATTCTTCACAACACAATTCCACTGGTGCATTAACATAATAGCCCATCATGCAATATCTGAAAGGAAGAGAAAATTGTAGAATATTTTTAAAACAAGAAGATGACTATGTATGTGTCACACCTCGAGCCACGGTTGCCATGGATTTGGTTTACACAACTCTTGAGGAGACCGTATTTATCCGTGGAGATCCATATTTCTTGATGCTTGATGATAGACCAAGTGCTTCTTCGAAATGTAGATATCTCGTTTTCCCGATCCGTACCTCTTTTTTCCAGTTAATACGATGTCCACCAGGAAACTTACTATGTTTCTTTGGTTGCACAGTACTCTGACAAATCTTTTCAGAGGTAGGTAACCTAGGCCTCTCATAATGCACATTTTCTACTCCACTCGATGAAAACATTATCCCTTTTTCAATATCACATTCTTCACAACACCAATCCACTGTTGCATCAACATAATAGCCCATCAAGCAATATCTGAAAGGAAGAGAAAATAGAAGAATATTTTTTAAAACAAGAAGAGAACTATGTATGAATAAAATATACATGGAGTAATTATGAAAATTAAATGCCACATTATGCAAAAAAGATTCAAAAAGGAAAGAATAACTAATAATCTAACTAGCAATTTTCTCAAGAGGAACAACCCCTTGTGTCAAAAGATATATCAACATTATTTTAAAAAAAACTAGTTAGAGTATATGCTAGAAATGAAATTTCTAAAGAATAAAGGTATAAGAAGAGGACAAATCAAATGAAGTTATTAATACAAAAAATGGTGGTGAACACCTAACCTTTAGATAATTGTACTATTTTTTTCTCTGTTCAGTGTTTTTGGCAATTTGAAGTTTCTGAGGTTTCGTATATCCTGTTGATCCTAAATGCCATTGCACTTTGCTCTTCTCACAAAAAGAGTTTGAAATTTGACCCCCGAGCTAGAGTTGCCATGGATTTGGTTGACACAACTCTTGAGGAGACCGTATTTATCCACGAAGATCCATATTTCTTGATGCTTGATGATAGACCAAGTACTTCTTCAACATGTAGTTATCTCATTTTTCTGGTTCGTACCTCCTTTTTCGAGTTAATACGNTCGACAACCACCACTATGAGCCCTAGTGATGATACAACGTTTTACCTCACGTTGCACAAAGACCATCCTATACCTTGCCGTGATATAGGACTTACTTTACTTAGTGAATCCACTAGCTTAATCTTACGTGGTCATCTAAAAAGAATGACCCATCAAGTCCCATGTTGGCGCATGGTTCTTATGGAGAGTTGAGTTAATATGAACTCGTGTCCCCAATTCGGTGCTCAATACTACTCCCAAAAATACTTTGGCTCATAAGTGTCTTTAAACACATCTTGCTTTAGTTGAGGTAATTACTCAAAACTTAGTCCAAAGGCTCTTTTGGAAAACATGGTTCCCCTCTTACTCAAATGAAAAAACATTTATAACCTTCTTTGGGAGTACTTAGTTCCCTAATAGCTTTTGAGAAAAGAACTCAACTTTAAACCCTTGACTTAACTTGAAACTCGATACTCTTTACTTGACTTGAAACTCGAACCTTAAAACGAAGTTAGAACGTTCAATAAAGACTCTTGAACAACTTTGAAAACTTGCTTTGACTTACTTTTTTAACTTCTAGACTTGACCCTTAACTTCGCTTTGACTTGATCCTAACTCGCCTTGAATTGGATTGTTGATTCAAGGTATATGATCACACGTTTATGGATGAGTTCTTGACGTTCAGTCGTACTTTGGAGTGTTGGGAACAACTAGGAAACATAGGTACAATACCAAGGAACATGCATGAGAAAGTATGAAAAAAATGGGGAAACTTGGTGTCCTTGGCGCTCTGCAAGGCGCGGAGCGCCAGCCCTCGACGCTCAGAAGGACTGCTGGGGCACACTGCTAGGCGCGGCGCCCCAAGGGAGAAAGCTCAGAAGCTCCTTTGGGGCGCGACGCGCCACCCCTTTCCCCAGAAAACTCGACTTTTCTTCCTCTTGTTCTCAACTCTAAACCACCCTAACTTCAAAGGTTTCAACCCCAAACACTAAGGATCATAAAATCCCTCAACATACAAGAGATTCAACTCAAAAACACAACCAAATCATGTCCCAAATCATGTCCCACTTCAACAACACAACCAATCTTTTCTTGAAAATAAAATGAGTTTGGCGTGTGGGGGAAAGGACCAATCCCAACACTATGAACTCACATACCTAGTAGGGATCACCCCCGACGATATCCATAACGATCTTTGACGAAACCTTGCTTGATCTTCTCTTTCTCCTCTTCTCTCAAAAACCCTAACTCTCACTCTCACTCTTTTAAAATGGGACAAACTGATCTGAAAATCAGTCTAACACAACAATATAACTAAAAGAATTGGTTAGGGAAAAGACCAAAATACCCTTAAAATTTCCGGACGGATTTCCCTGCAAACTGCCCAACTTCCAAAGGGCATAACTCCCTTATACAAACTCGGAATCAAGAAAACTTGATGGCGTTGGAAAGATCATTCCACAAGCTTCACAAACATAACTGGAACTACATCTAAATCATCCTGAGCTAGGATTTATGACTACTCAAAGTTGGCCAAAAACTCACTTTTTCCCCACAACCAAATTTCCAGATTTTAAATTCCTTCCAAAAATGACTATTTTCGATTTCCAGCTTCTCTATAGTTATTTCAAATTACCGGATGTTACAGTATGCATAAAAGAAACATGTCGTAATTATGAAAATTAAATGCCACATCATGCAAAGAAGATTCAAAAAGGAAAGAAAAACTGATAATCTAACCAGTAGTTTTCTTCAAGAGGAACAATCCCTTGTGTAAAAAGATATATCAACATTATTTTAAAAGAAAACTCTTTAGAGTATATGATAGAAAATGAAAATTTTAAAGAATAAAGGTATAAGCAGAGGACAAATAAAATCAAGTTATTAACACAAAATATGGTGGGGAACACTTTACCTTTAGATAATTGTACTTTTTTTTTACTCTGTTCAATGTTTTTGGCAATTTGAAGATTCTGAGGTTTCATATATTATGTTGATCCTAAAGGCCGCTGCACTGCACTCTTCTCACGAAAAGAAATTGATATTTGAGCTCTAGGCTTGCTAAAAATCCCTCGAGCCATGGTTGCCATGGATTTGGTTTACACAACTCTTGAGGAGACCGTATTTATCCGTGGAGATCCATATTTCTTGATGCTTGATGATAGACCAAGTGCTTCTTCAACATGTAGATATTTCATTTTCCCAGTCCGTACCTCTTTTTTCCAGTTAATACGATGTCCACTAGGAAACTTACTATGTTTCTTTGGTTGCACAGTACTCTGACAAATCTTTTCAGAGGCAGGTAACCTGGGTCTCTCATAATGCACATTTTCCACTCCACTCGATGAAAACATTATCCCTTTTCGAATATCACATTCTTCACAACACCAATCCACTGGTGCATCAACATAATAGCCCATCATGTAATATCTGAAAGGAAGAGAAAATAGAAGAATATTTTTTAAAACAAGAAGAGGACTATGTATGAATAAAATATACATGGAGTAATTATGAAAATTAAATGCCACATTATGCAAAAAAGATTCAAAAAGGAAAGAATAACTAATAATCTAACTAGCAATTTTCTTCAAGAGAAACAACCCCTTGCGTCAAAAGATATATCAACATTATTTTTAAAAAATACTAGTTAGAGTATATGCTAGAAAATGAAATTTCTAAAGAATAAAGGTATAAGAAGAGGACAAATCAAATGAAGTTATTAATACAAAAAATGGTGGTGAACACCTAACCTTTAGATAATTGTACTATTTTTTTCTCTGTTCAGTGTTTTTGGCAATTTGAAGTTTCTGAGGTTTCGTATATCCTGTTGATCCTAAATGCCGTTGTACTTTGCTCTTCTCACAAAAAGAGTTTGAAATTTGAGCTCTAGGCTTGCTAAAAATCCCCCGAGCCACAGTTGCCAAGGATTTGGTGACACAACTCTTGAGGAGACAGTATTTATCCACGAAGATCCATATTTCTTGATGCTTGATGATAGACCAAGTACTTCTTCAACATGTAGTTATCTCATTTTTCTGGTTCGTACCTCCTTTTTCGAGTTAATACGATGTCCACCAAGAAACTTACTATGTTTCTTTGGTTGCACGGTACTCTGACAAATCTTTCAGAGGCAGGTAACCTGGGTCTCTCATAATGTACATTTTCTAGTCCACTCAATGAAAATATTATCCCTTTTCTAATATCACATTCTTCACAACACGAATCCACTGGTGCATCAACATAATAACCCATCATGCAATATCTGAATGGAAGAGAAAATAGCAGAATATTTTTAAAACAAGAAGAGGACTATGTATGCATAAAAGATACATGGAATATTTATGAAAATTAAATGCCACATCTTGCATAAAAGTTTCTAAAAGGAAAGAAAAACTGATAATCTAACTAACAACTTTCTTCAAGAGGAACAACCCCTTGTGTGAAAAGATATATCAACATTATTTTAAAAAAAAACTATTTAGAGTATATGAATGAAATTTTTAAAGAATAATGGTATAAGAAGAGGACAAATCAAATCAAGTTATTAATACAAAATAAAGTGGTTAACATTTAACGTTTAGATAATTGTACTATTTTTTTGAACTGTTTAGTGTTTTCGACAATTTAAAGATTCTGAGGTTTCGTATATCCTGTTGATCCTAAAGGCCGCTGCACTTTGCTCTTCTCACAAAAAGAGTTTGAAATTTGAGCTCTAGGCTTGGTAAAAATCCTTCGAGCCACAGTTGCCATGGATTTGATTGACACAACTCTTGAGGAGACCGTATTTATCCACGGAGATCTGTATTTGTTGATGCTTGATGTTAGATTAAGTGCTTCTTCAACATGTAGATATCTCATTTTCCTGGTCCGTACCTCCTTTTCCCAATTAATATGATGTCTACAAGAAAACTTACTATATTTCTTTGGGTGCACAGTACTCTGATAAATCTTTTTAGAGGCAGGTAACCTGGGTCCCTCATAATGCACATTTTCTAGTCCACTCAATGAAAACATTATCTCTTTTCCAATATCACATTCTTTACAACACCAATCCACTGGTGCATCAACATAATATCCCATCATGCAATATCTGAAAGGAAGAGAAAATAACAGAGTATTTTTAAAACAAGAAGAGGTCTATGTATGCATAAAAGATACATGGAGTAATTATGAAAATTAAATGCCACATCATGCAAAAAAGATTCAAAAAGGGAAAGAAAAATTGATAATCTAACTAGCAATTTTGTTCAAGAGGAACAACCCCCTGTGTAAAAATATCAACTTCTGTCTTTGAAATGTCAAGTAAACTAAAAAAAGGGGTTTGGGATTGGGAAAGTGTTTGAGGTTTACAAAGAACATGTAGATATGACACAATGTGATGAAGCTTGACAGAGAGTCATGGATTTCAACTTTTCTAACTGATTGTCCACCTTTTCATGCTAGCTAGAGAGAGAGAGAACTTACTAATGCACGTCGACATTGTTACACTGATAACATGTACTGATTGCTTTTTCAAAACCTATATCACAACAAATTTCACAAATTTTTTTCTACAAGTTCACATAGAAAACACAAGAAATTTAGAAGTTGACTGACTCTTGATTGAAATTAAGATTAATATATGAACTGAATGATATGTGGAGACCAAATATCATTATATACGGAAAGCTAAATCATAATCAACAAAATCAAGTTCTCGTCTTCTTTCATAATATATAGCAGAAGCATATCCACTAGTGCATTCCGAGTATTCTATTTATGTTTGTTGTTTTTTACTTAAATGTTATACCATTAGACACTATAGCTGTTGTTAACATCTTCTTTTGGACAATCTGTTATAGAGAAAAAACCTTGATGCACAAAATATATTTATCTAGTCTATTTGTCTAGCTAAAAATGCACTATATAATAAAATCTTTATCTTTGCAGCAAACTGAAAAAGTAAAACCCAATTATAGTGTAGTATGCATTGGTATTAAACTATTTTAACCTAAAATTTTAACAAATCAGTAAATTGATTTTGGAGCAAAATGTTCTAAAAACTAACTAAATTTTAATCCCTATCTGTTAAGTATAAGTAGAACAAGGTATAAGCAAACATCCTAAGTAGCGAAACAACAACACAATATCCAAATAATGGGGGATGCATAGAGTAAAAATCAAATTAGGACGNNATTCAAATGTCTCAAAAGATAAACTTAGAAATGTTTAAAGAAACAATTCAAATGGCCAAAAGAGGCAACTCAAGTCTCAACATGAATAACTAAAAATGAAAAGACTCATGAACTAGTGTCTATCTATTTATGAAGGCTCTAATACTATGAGATATGTCGGGACAAGACCCCCGATCATCCTAACAACTGAAATAGCCGAAAATAAAGAAAGGATCCTCCGGAAGTAAGGAGACCCACCAATACTCTGTAACTCAACTAGATTAATGAAGCGTTGGATGATGATCCTAGTTACCTATATCTGCATCATAAAAGATGTAGGCCAAATGACGTCAGTACATGGAATGTATGAGCATGTGAGGGGATATCTAAAACATGACATAAGCTTGAACTGGAATTGAAGAAACACTTACCTCGTCTCAACTCAACTCAACTCATTTTAGTATAAAGCAATAGAAATAATGCAGTGTAAAGAAAAGCTTTAAAACATTAGATAACAACTCAATGTATTTGAAGATACAACATAAACTCTGTTTTTATGCAAAAATACAAAATAACTCTGTTTAGGAGATTCTCTAACCGACAACCATCACTATGAGCTATGCGATGATACAACGTCTAACCCACGCTGCCAGAACTGTCCTATACTTTGCTGGGGTATAGAACTCCTTAGCTAAGTGGATCCACTAGTCTATGCTAAAAATAAATAAAGGAATCATCTAAAAAGTATGACCCTTTTCTACTCACGTTGGCTACATGATTTCTGGGGGTTGTGAGTTGTTAGAACTCTCCCCCATATTGGTACTCAATACTACTCCCAAAATATACTTAGCTCATTATGCTTTAAATAAAATATTTCCTCTTCCTCAACTTTGAGATTATTACTCAAAAGGTTTCTCTAAAAAGAGATAATACTGAAAATTGTTCATGAACTCTTTGGAAATTGGTGTTTCCTCTTTTCTTAAATGTAAAAACATTTCTATTAGGAATACTTAGTTCCCATATATCATTTTAAAGAAAATGAACTCAACTCTTACTCTTCCTCAACTCAATGCTCAAGTCTTACAACAAGTTTAAAACAATTTGTAAAAAGACTCCTTAAAATAACTCGAAGAACTCTTAAGACTTGACTCTTAGCTCTACCTTGAATCTGAATTGTGAATTCAAGGTTATGATTCACATTGTGAATGATTTCTAGACGTTTAGAAGTAAATTAGAATAGTTAGAATCAATGGGGAGTGAAGTACACTTTAAGAGAACTTAGAAGGGTAAAATGATGGAAAATGGGTGGGGGCAGACGACCCGGGCGCACTTCTGGCTCGGGATGCCATCCCCTAAAGTTCAGAGGCCCATTCTGGCACACTGCTGGTGCATCCGTGGCGTGCCGTGCCACCATTCCCCCANTTTTCAATTAAAATAAAGTTAAAAAGCACATACGAAATGAACAACAAATATATAAATATCGTACATAAAAGTTGAAACTCTAATCTCAAATCTTTCAAATCAATGTGTATAATAATGGATTAGTTTCTCTCAACTCTCGAGGTATACTTATATATATATATATATATATATATATATATATATATATAGGTGAAAGTATGTGTATTGTGTATATAGACAAAAGGATAAGAAGAGAAAATAGTAAATGTAGAGCCATAAACTATAATCTATAAAGTATAAGTAGATTATATCGAAAGCAACTAATTAATTGTAATATGTCGACTAGCGGTGTATGGGTCGAATCTTCAAAACAAATTGAACTGAGAACTAAGTCAAACTGAAGAAGAAAAAAATGGACTTGTAGTTTGATTTGGCATTGAGAAAAAAAACTGACCACTCTTTATTTGATTTGGTATTGACCAAAAAAGAAGAAGTTAAATTGATCAAAAACAAACCGACATAATATATAATTATACTATTTTATACATAAAAAATAATTAATTATAATCTTTTTTGTTAATATATTTTAAATTAGTTTATACTTTTTCAATGTTTAGATATATTACTTCTATCGAAGGGAAGTGACTTTTTGTTCGAAAGAAAGAGGTTCTTTCCCTACAAATTTTAAGAATCAATAAATTAATTTTACTATCAGGAACAAAAGGAAATTAATTAGTGAAAATGAAAAGAAATTTTGTCCAATCAAATATAAAGTCAAAGTCAAAATCGAAATCGAGTGAGTCACTACGACGACGCGAGGGGAGTCTCTCTTCTCGACCATTTAATAGCTAGGATGAATATTTTTACTCAAGAGTACAAAAGGTTTCCTCTGCACCTCATATTTAAAGCTTATCCTTTAACGTAATCCAAAAATTTCTATATGAATGAGGAATGACTATATTATGATAACATACATGAAAAAAATTGTGTGATATAAAAATAAGAATTAATCACATATGATAAGTCTGTTTTCCTTTGAACTCTCATAATGAACATACAATGGATAAACTTGGTAAATCGATAGATTCAATACCTTTAAACTATCGAGTTTTTCCGTATACCTAGATAACACATGTCACACAATCAATCCTTAACCACTCTTGGTTCTCATTATTGTGTTTATTTCAGTCGCAAACACCACATAATTTCATGATTGCGTAGAGAATCGGTCTTACACTAATAATTCTTCTTAAGTCGGCTTATATCTTACATTCACATAAATGATTTCTAAATGTGTAACCCGTATATACGCTATTTTGATCATGTCATGTCAAACTTAGATATTTTTAAAGAGTCTCAACACTTTATCCTTGTTTCTGAAAATTGTCTTATTTTGAGATTGGAATTAGTTTGGCAACAATGTTGAGCCATAATTCATAACTTTGTTTGATCTCCTTGAATATAGATTTTGAAATCTCAAGTCAGCTAGGTAGAATTACCATTGTGATGACTTATCCTTGGCCATAATCTCATTCCCTTTGATGATTTATCAACTGTTTGATCTCTAGTTAGGCCTTTTGTAAGTGAGTTTGACACATTATTTTTTGACTTAACATAGTCAATTGTGATAATTTCACTGAGGCTCAATTACTATATGCAAATCAACCTTTTGATGAAACTATTTCAAGGTTACACGTGACTCCCACAAAGGCGCCGGTGGCACCTTGATTGTGCTATATGTTAGAATATCATACATTGCACGACAAAAATATATACGACTATCAAGTATAAAAGGAAAATAACTTAAAATGTTGGATTTTAGCTTTGATACTCAAATGAAACCAAACAAGTATCCCCACTTTAAAAAGGCATAATTTTCAGCATACACAGGTAAATGTATTACGTAAAAGTTCATTGAAAATGAGAAAAGAACTGAGAAATTATAGATGAGAATCACTACACAGGGTTTTGGATGCAAGTATAAGGAGCTCAACATCATTTATAAGTGTTCTCATCACCAAATCTTTGCTACACATGAAATCCACTAGAGCAATATATCTCTCAGACCTACATATAATGGGAAATGAGAATGAATATCTAGTAAAAATGTTCCTGGGCAAGGGGGCACTTCTACTTTGTAACCCCTTACTCCTTTACGGACAGATATATAAGACAGAAGCTGACCTTTCTTTCTCACTTGCAAAAAAATACAGTCCTATATCTTCTTTACTCAGAATATGATTGTTGAATAGACTTTCCCAAATATCCCCACGGGGAACAAGTTCAAATTTAAGAGTATCAGACAAAAGACGTGAGAACTCATACACCTTATGTCTAACTCTAGAAGGAGGATGAACCTGGATACAACTATTGAGCATCCCAGGTACAAATTCCAAAGCACCTAAGATGTCAAAACTTCTCCTGAAATGTAAAAAGGAAGAGAGATTGATCAATTATCATTTGACTAAGCAGTACACATTCAGATTATCATTATGTCATATATTCTTTCAATGCCCCACTCATTATTTTTGCGATACTAATGGCATCCCTACCAGCTTGCATGTACCCCAACTAATTCAGTGGACAACTTATCCATCTCACAAGAACATATTGACAAGGTAATGCTGCCCAGTAAGGATAGATCAGATGGGCACACCATGTGTTGTAGCAGGGATTCAAACCTAGAATATCCAAGTTGTTAGTCCTATGCCTTAACCACTAGGCCATCTCCTCATGGCCCAACATTACGTCTTGAAAAAATGTATTATATATATTTATGTACTTATAAATAGGGAAATTACGAATAGTAGGTTAATCAATCAGTTGACTACGAGCAAAGATGGGCCATCCAAAAATAGGCATGTGCTGAATTCACATTAGTAATAATTGTACACAATGAAGGGTACCTACTTCCAGGAAGGAACAAGATTAGGATCACAAGGGTTTGTCGTAGATGAATTCATCATTCGACACTCATTCACAGCATCGGAACTCCTATGCTCCAGACTGGTAGAACCATCCAGACCTAAAAAATAGGCTACATCAATTGGATGGAAGTACATAAGTAAATTAATTTTGCTATAAAAGCTTTACAAATATTGATGGTGTATACTATCAACTCTAGATAAATCAACATCCTTTTAAAAAAGTTTTTAGACGAGTTTTATTGTTTTGGAGCTTTTGAACCTTGAACTGTCATTTTTATGAGAAATTTAGAAAGATGACCTCGAAATCCAATTTTGACGTTTCCATCAGCTCCAGAAGGGTCATTTTAGGCTAGTGGCATAGTCGGCATGACTCTTGAGGCTTTCAGTGCAAGTCAATGTGATTAAGTGTTTTAACTTTCAAGTTAAGGCCTAATTTTGACTCTAGTCAATATTGTGAGTAAACAAGCTTGGATGAGAATTCCATCAGCGTTGTTAGCCCCATATTATTTAGTTTGGTTCAGAACAAACCTTACTTTAGGTCCCGAGGCTTCCGGCCTAATTCTAAGGCCCTCGTGGATTTTGGCTTATAATAGAAATTGGGTGTGTAATGGACTAAAACAATCATAAAAGAAGAAAGAGCAAAAAAAAAAAAAGGCAAAGCATCTTCACTACACAATCAAGAACCAATTTTAGTGCAAATTTTCTAACCCCAAAAGTTTAAAAGAAAAATAAAAATTAAGATAAAGACACAAGCTTTATGTGAATACATGAAAGAATGAAAAAATACCTCTATTTCTTGGGCATTGGAAAAGATCAAGCTTCTCTAACAAATGACATTCAAGGGCAATCTCAGATAAACCTTCATTACCAACAGAAGACACATTCCGCAAGGAATGTTCTCTGAGAGTAGGGGAACCTCAAGAAATATCCTTGAGACAAATATAAGTCACACCATGACAAAGGTTGTTTCCCCGAATATATAGCTTTGTTAAACCTCCACGGTTTGAAGTTCCAACGGCAATAGCAACAAGTTTGACAATTGTGACTTTCCTACCAACAAGGGACCTGGCAAGATATCCATTAGATTCTGCGATCTCATCCTTGTGAACACTGCTTAAAAGTGTGAGCCAGCGCTTAGAAACACAAGCACAAACACTTGTCTCTCTGTCACTAGGTAGCCGCTTGAATACCTCCAAGAGAAATTTATAAATAAAGATTTCAATAGAAGGATGATTCCTCTGCTCAAAATTTTCAAAAGCGGTAGTGACACAAATCCTCTTTCCATTTTTCCCACGTGATAAAAGCATAGATGATTTGTTTCTACTTGGATATGAAGCTTGGAAAAAAACATCGTTTTTCTGAAAAACTAGAAGATTAAAAACATCAGACAAAGACCATCCTGCATAAACTATCCTTTGAATAGATATTTTCCCTCAACAGATAGTCACAAAATATGCTCTTAATGGACTAAACCAATCATAGAAGAAGAAAGAAAAAAAAAAGGCAAAGCATCTTCAGTACACAATCAAGAACCAATTTTAGTGCAAAATGAAAAACAACACAAGTTTAAAACTGAAATATTAAGATAAAGATACAAGATTTAAGCGAAAAGAGGAAAGAATCAAGAACACACCTCTGTTAATTGTTCATTGGAAAAGATCAAGTTTCTCTAACAGATGACACCCATGAGAAATCTCAAATAAGCCTTCATCACCAACAGAAGACACATTGCACAAGGAAAGTTCTCTGAGAGTACGTCCCATTTTTCACTGGGTCCAAGCCAAAAATATGATGAATAGAAGGAAATGAGATCAGAAAGATAGGCGAACAACTTGACTATAGTTTATGTCAGATGTTTTCGTGAGCAGTAAGAAGCAAATCTTCCCTTATTTTTGGGAAAACTGGTGGTCGTGTGTGAATTCTTTCAAGGCAAAGGGCGGCTTGATTAGACATTGTTGTTTACTCTTATCTGGTCCAGGTGGCAATCTCAAGCAATACCCTTGAGACCAACATCAGTCATGCCACGGTAAAGGTTGTTTCCCCAAATAGATAGCTTTGCTAAACCTCTATGGTTCGCAGTTCCAACTACAATAGCTTCAAGTCCAACATCTGTGATTTTCCAACCAACAAGGCACCTGGAAAGATATCCATTAGATTCTGCAATCTCAACCTTGCGAATGTTACTTATAAGCGTGAGCCATCGCTTGGAAACAGAAGCGCATGCACTTATCTCTTGTCCACTAGGAAGACGTTGAATACCTCAAAGATGAATTTATCAGGAAGGATTTCAATGGAATGATGATTCCTTTGCTCAAAGTTTTCAAAAGTGGTAGTTATACGAATCCTCTTTCCATTTTGCCCACGTGATAAATGCAGAAATGATTGTCTTGGACTTGAATATGAAGCTTGGAAGAAAGCAGAATTTTTTGAAAACCAGAAGATTAAAAACATCATACAAAGACCATCCTATATAAACTATCCTTTGGATATATATCTTCCCTCAATAAATATAGTCACAAAATATGCTCTTAAGGGACTAAATCAATCATAGAAGAAGAAAGAAAAGAAAAGGCACAAGCTTTAAGTGAAAACATGAAAGTTTCAAGACTCTACACGTGGGTATGGTTGAAAACTACTGGGAATTTAATATTTGAACCTTTCAAGCTCAAAAAACCCCTGATTGAGACCAACAATAGACAAATCAACCAAAAGAATGATTATCAATTACATAAACACCTTCATCTTCTTCTTCTTTTTTTTTTAAAAATTGATGAGATGAACACCACATGACTTCCTACCTCAATATCCTAACGCAGTTTACCTCTTCCTTTTACTTGTTCTTCCATCACTAATTATTTTCATCTAGATAAATAATATTCATCTCATTTAAACACAACACTTCACCCTTATTAGCCACACAATATTAGTAATTGTTATAAGAATAGAAACATTAATGGCGGAAGAATAAGTGGAGGGGAGGCTAAAATGGGTTGGGACATTGGGATGACATGCTACGTAATATTTATTTCTTCAAAATTTCCGCTATTATATAGGATCAAGTGTTCACCTTGTATAATCTTAACAGAGGAAAAATATATTTGAATTATTCAAGTAATTGTACTGTAATTTTAAATTAATAGTATAAGGAAGAATAAAACTGATTTTTTCTCAAAGTAAAGAATTAAATTTGACCATTTTTACATTTATAAGTATAACTATAGCCATCAAAGCTTTTCAAGTAGATTAAAAAGGTTAGACATCCTATTTAAAATTTTGTCTGGATTTGAATCATGATGGTTCACAGCTTCACCTACTTCAGTAGTTGTTAAATTTCATTATTTGATGATCGTTACAAAAAAATATCTATTTTAAAAAAAAATTAGAGTGATTTATTAGCCGTCGTGAGGTAGATGAGAATTGCAACTTACCAATTTGTTTTCTATAGTTAAAACTTTGGAAATATTTTTTTTTATTATTACTACTATATATAAGAAAGGATATCAAAAAAAATTTAAGCAATTCCGCGATGCAAGGTGTGCTTAGGGATAGTTTTATTAATAAAGAGAAAGTATCTCAAAGAAAAATGTACGAACAAGGGGGGCTAGGCCTTACCTTACTAATCTTAATGAGGTAACGAACCTCTGCAAATTAGCAAGCATGAAGAAAATAAAAGCTAGAGAAAAGTAGATATTCTATGATCATCGTACAGTTTATAATACACTTTGTGATGATACTACAAATGAGGATGCTTAAGTAATGCAAAATATAAAATCTAAGAATAAAGCTGTGTTATCAACCTCAAACTTCATTTTGTATATGTAACAATTAAAAGAGATGGATTGTCCGTGTTAAGTAACCTGAAGTATTTCCCTCTTGTCTTCCTCATCAAATATATCCAACAAACTTTATAGTTCATCACTTCTTTTTTGATTTATTGGATCTTGTTGTTGTTGTTGAATCTATTATATGATTTTGCTTTGTCAGTCGCATTACCATCCCAACTGTGTTAACTTTTATGTGTCTTCTTTTTGCTTTTGTTGCTTCCACTTCTTTGTTGCCTAGGCAAGAGATCACCATCCTTGGCTACCTTATCAAATAATATGTCTAGCATATCATCCTCATCAAGCATTTCACTGCCCAAGTCACCATCATAAGTTATAGTTGGACTAAGTCTTGAAACTACAGCTTCTGGCTCATGGATTCTTTTCCGATACATTAGTAGTAATGATCAAGATCTTTTTGGAGTTATCAATTGTCACTGCCATAAATGGATTTTCCCTACTTGAAGGCACAAATATGGGTTCTTAAGGACTTAGCTTACTCCTTGCAGGTGAAGAAATATGCTCCTATTCCTCAACTAAATCTGCGCATCTAGAATCACTCGTTTCCTTTACCTAACTCTTGTAATTCCTTCTGGAGATTGACTGTTGTCCATATATTTTTCTGTACACCTCGAGCCTACACCTTGGGCGTGGCCGGTACTCAAGAACCATTGTTGTCCCCAAGCGAACCCTTGGCCTGGATTAACTCTTAGCGGAAGACTTACTCATATTAAAAGCACTTTAAAAAGTAAACTATAATTCAAATGTCTCAAAAGATAAACTTAGAAATGTTTAAAGAAACAATTCAAATGGCCAAAAGAGGCAACTCAAGTCTCAACATGAATAACTAAAAATGAAAAGACTCATGAACTAGTGTCTATCTATTTATGAAGGCTCTAATACTATGAGATATGTCGGGACAAGACCCCCGATCATCCTAACAACTGAAATAGCCGAAAATAAAGAAAGGATCCTCCGGAAGTAAGGAGACCCACCAATACTCTGTAACTCAACTAGATTAATGAAGCGTTGGATGATGATCCTAGTTACCTATATCTGCATCATAAAAGATGTAGGCCAAATGACGTCAGTACATGGAATGTATGAGCATGTGAGGGGATATCTAAAACATGACATAAGCTTGAACTGGAATTGAAGAAACACTTACCTCGTCTCAACTCAACTCAACTCATTTTAGTATAAAGCAATAGAAATAATGCAGTGTAAAGAAAAGCTTTAAAACATTAGATAACAACTCAATGTATTTGAAGATACAACATAAACTCTGTTTTTATGCAAAAATACAAAATAGCTTTGTTTAGGAGATTCTCTAACCGACAACCATCACTATGAGCTATACGATGATACAACGTCTAGCCCACGCTGCCAGAACTGAGTATAGAACTCCTATACTTTGCCGGGGTATAGAACTCCTTAACTGAGTGGATCCACTAGTCTATGCTAAAAATAAATAAAGGAATCATCTAAAAGTTATGACCCTTTTCTACTCACGTTGGCTACATAATTTATGGGGGTTGTGAGTTGTTAGAACTCTCCCCTATATTGGTACTCAATACTACTTATGCTTTAAATAAAATATTTCCTCTTCCTCAACTTTGAGATTATTACTCAAAAGGTTTCTCTAAAAAGAGATAATACTGAAAATTGTTCATGAACTCTTTGGAAATTGGTGTTTCCTCTTTTCTTAAATGTAAAAACATTTCTCTTGGGAATACTTAGTTCCCATATATCATTTTAAAGAAAATGAACTCAACTCTTACTCTTCCTCAACTCAATGCTCAAGTCTTAAAACAAGTTTAAAAAAAATTGTAAAAAGACTCCTTAAAATAACTCGAAGAACTCTTAAGACTTGACTCTTAGCTCTACCTTGAATCTGAATTATGAATTCAAGGTTATGATTCACATTGTGAATGATTTCTAGACGTTTAGAAGTAAATTAGAATAGTTAGAATCAATGGGGAGTGAAGTACACTTTAAGAGAACTTAGACGGGTAAAATGATGGAAAACAGGTCGGGGCAGATGACCCAGGCGCACTTCTGGCTCGGGGTGCCATCCCCTAAAGTTCAGAGGCCCATTATGGCACACTGCTGGCGCATCCGTGGCGTGCTGCGCCACCATTCCCTCAAAAAATTCCGACGAATTTTTCTACTCGTTTTTTGACCTTAATTCAACTAGAATCAAATGGTTTCTTCCCAGTCACTTAGAATTGAATACTCAACGTATGTACATGATAATCTACTAAAACAACCCTCAAAACACTAACACTTATCTCAAGAACTCATCGAAATCCCAACAATCAAGATTATGAAAGGTATTTCAAGAAAACTCAACAAGAACTCAAATCCTTCAACTTTAAGAACGAATTTGCGCTGAAAATAACGTGATTGGTGTGTGGGTGAACAAACCAACACTATGAGAATTGACATACCTCTTAGGGTTTAAAACCTTGGCAAAACAACCTTTGATTTCCAAGAAAAGAAGTACTCCTTTACTTTTCTCCCTTTTTCCTCTTCTTGAACTTCTCTCAAAACCCTAACGTAAATTAGGATTTGTAAAATGGAACCAAATCAGTTTAGACCCCTAATTATTCACTAAAAACGTATTATGCTTATTGGGTAAGGAAAAGACCAAAATACCCCTCATATTTTCGGGTAATTTACCTTAACCGGACAACCCGACTACAAATGGGTGTATCTCCCTCATACAAGCTTAAAAATTAGCAAACACGGTGGCGTTGGAAAGAGGATTCCAAGACCTTTCATTCAATATCTTATGGTCAACCTAACTCATATTGTACAGAAAGTTATGATCGTTTGAAGTTGACCCAAACTCATAACCTACGCCTAACTTGCAAAGTTTCAGATTTTGCTATTTCCAATTTAGTTCCTTCTATTTTTAGCTCTTTCAAATACCGAAGTGCTACAATATCTCCCCCTTGGGAACATTTGTCCTTGAATGAGATTACTCTAAGTAGACTAAGGGTGGTAACTGTAACACCCCGCTATTTGAAAGAGCTAGAATGAGAAAGAATCAATTTTGGAAAGAATGAAAATCTGAAATTTGGCAAATTTATGTTAAGTATGAGGTTGTGTCAACTTCAAACGTCCATAACTCTCGGTACATGATAAGTTAGGTATTCCATAAGATGTCAAATGAAAGGTCTTTGAATTATCTTTCCAACGCCACCAAGTTTGCTAATTTTTGAGCTTGTACGAGGGAGATATGCCTGTTTGAAGTCGGGCTACCGGAATAAGGAAAGTCAACCGAATTTTGGAGGGGTATTTTGGTCTTTTCAGTACCCAATTAATTTAATTTGTTTTTAGTGATTAAATTGGGGTCTAAACTGATTTGGTTCAGTTTACTCTTTACAAAATTATGCTAGGGCTTTGATTAAAGAGAAAACAGGAGAAAGAGCCAAAGTTCATCACGTTCTTGAGTTTCGCTTGCGGATTTCGCCAAGGTTAATCCCTACGAGGTATGTGAGATCACATAGCATTGGGTTCGTTCACCCACATGCCAATCAAGATTGAATTCAGCGTTTTTATGTTCTTGAAGTAGAGAAATTGAGTTCTTGATGGATTTTGTTGAAGTTTCTATTGGGATCTTGATTGTTGAGTTCTTGAGAAGTTCTTGAGTTAATTTCATGAGATTTAAGGTTGTCTTTTAGTAGATTCTTGTATACTATGGTTGGGTATTCAAATCTAAGTGTTTGGGGGAAGAAACCAATCAAATCTAGACGAATTAGGGTAAAAAAAACGAACAAGAAAATTCATAAATAAATTCTGGGAAAAAGGGTGGGGCTCCACGCCACTCAGTGCTCCCCACATTAGTGTCTGAAGTTTAGGCTCTTGGGCTCTGCGCCACTCAGTGCGCCCCAACCCATGTTCTGTAGTTTTGGGTATGGCGCCCTGCGCCACTCAGTACACCAGGGTCGCCAGGTCCTCTAACCTTTCCCACTTCTTTCCGTTCGAGTTCCCTTGAATCGTACCTATGTTTTCTAGCTGATTTCTACACTTTAAGGTACATCTAAACATCATGAGATAATTCATAAACATGAATCATAACCTTGAATCCATAAATTCAAATTCAAGGAAAGTTAAGAGCCAAGTCTAGAGAGTTCTTGGAGTCTTTTCAAAAGTCTTTTACAAATGCTTTAAACTTGTTTTAAGACTTGAGTTTTGAGTTGAGTAAAGAGTAACAAATGAAGTTCATTTTCTTCAAAAGAGTATGTGGGAACTATGTATTCCCAAAGAGTAAATGTTTTCACATTTAAACAAGAAAGGAAATAGTGATTTCCAAAAGAGCCTTTGACCTAGTTTTTGAGTAAAGAGTAAATGTTTTCACATTTAAGCAAGAGAGGAAACACAGATATCTAAGAGAGCTCTTGGGATAGTTTTGAGTAATTATCTCAAACCACATAAAAAGTTATGTTTTTAAACATATGAGCTAGTTACATTTTGGGAGAATTATTGCGCACCGATTTGGGGACGAGCTTGAGTTTAGATAATTCATAGTCTTCATAAACCGTGTAACCAACATGAGTAGAAAAGGGTCAATATTTTTTAGATAATTCCTTAGTGCTTTTTAGTTTAGACTAGTGGATCCACTTAGAAGTTAGGTTCTATACCCCGACAAGGTATAGGGCAACCCTGGAAGCGTGAGGCAAGACAATGTATCATCACATAGCTTATAGTGATGGCTGAAGGTTAGAGAAACTCCCACAGAGAAATTTTGTATTCTTATATACATAGAGTTATTTGTATTTTCATATACAAGCAAAGTTTAAATGGTATCTTTGCATACAAACTAAGTTAATATTGTATTTTCAATACACAGAGTTGTTATCTATGTGTTTTAAAAGCTTTTCTTTATATTGCATTTATATTACTGCTTTATATTGAAATAAGTTGAGTTGAGTTGAGTTGAGTTGAGACCAACAATATGTTCTTTCATTTCCCTTTCAAGCTTATGTCTTGCTTTAGAATTCCCCTCGCATGCTCGTACATTCAATGTACTAATGCTAGTTGGCCTGCATCTTTTTATGATACAGATACTAGTAACCAGGATCAACATCCAGTGCATCGTTGATCCAGTTGAGCTTCAGAGTTGTTGGTGAGCCTCCTTGCTTCCGGAGGATTTTTTTTAATTATTATTTTCAGCATTCTAGTTCTTTAGGATGTCGTGGGTCTTGTTCTGACGTCCATCTCAATTTTTAGAGGCTTCATAGATAGTTAGTTATTGTTAGTTCATTAGTCTTTCATTTTCCATTTAGTTACGTTGAGACTTGAGTTGCCACTTTGGCTAGTGAATGTTTATTTTTAAAACATTCTTAGATTATATATTGAGCTTTCCGTTTACTTTTTAGAGTACTTTAATCATGAGTAAGTCTTCCGCTGAGTAGTAAGCTATGCCAAGGGTTTGCTTGGTGCAAGCAATGGTTCTCGAGTGCCACTCCCGCCCAGGGTGTAGTCTCGGGGTGTGACAAACTTGGTATCAGATCCAAGAGTTCAAGAGTTCAAGAGTCCTAGGAATTCTATAAAGTCGTGTCCGTAGAGTCCTAGTTATCGGTGTGAACCGTGCCACATCACTTTTTTCATACTCATTTTGTGTGATAAAGTATATCTCTAAAAAATTTCTTTTATTTCGTTATTGTGTGTCTTTAAGATCATGCCTCCACGAATAGCTGTCAGAAGTCGTCCCGCTAGGTGGAATGTTGAACAACATGAACAAGAGGTACCTAATGCACCTAGTGAAACCCCAAGGAGAGGTCACTAATGTTGAGTTCCGAGGAGCTATCCGGATGTTAAGTCAAGTTGTGACCAATCAAGTTTGACAGAGAGAGAATTAACAGGAAGTGGTTGATACTTTTAGGATCTATGAATTTTTAAGGATGAATCCTCCAAGCTTTACTGGTTCAAGTGTCACTGAGGATCTAGAAAACTTTGTTAAAGAGTTTTAAAAGGTTTTTGAGATTATGCACATTGTTGATGCTGAGAGGGTAGAACTAGCTACATACAAAATGAAAGGTGTCGCTAGAATCTGGTTTGATCAATGGAAAAAGAATAGGGCTGAAGGTGCACCGCTTGTGAGTTGGGCTATATTTGAGGAGGCCTTCTTGGGGCATTTCTTTCCCCGTGAACTGAGAGAAGCAAAGGTACGAGAATTCCTTACTCTTAAGTAGGAATCTATGAGTGGTCATGAGTACAGTCTGAAGTTCACCCAACTTTCTCGCTATGCTCTGGAGATGGTTGTTGACATTAGAGGCAGGATGAGTTTGTTCGTTGTTGGGTTGTCTCATCTGTCAAGTAAGGAAGGCAAGGCAACTATGCTGATAGAAGATATAGACATAGCAAGGTTGATGATCCATGCGCAACAGGTTGAGGAAGGGAAGCTGAGATATAAGGAAGAGTTCCAAAACAAGAGAGCTAAGACAGGAAATGAGTTCGGACAACAGAAGGGCAATGCAAATCGGTCATCTTTCCAAGATAAACAAAAGGGACTTACTCCATCATCTGCTAGTGCACCTGCACCAAGAAGCATAGGTGAATTCCACCATCAGAATTCACAAAATTTCAGAGCTAGACTTGCGCAGTTTTAAGGTAGTGTGGCACGAAGAGGTAATGTGACTCCTGCATGTGCTAAGTGTGGTAGGACGTACTTAGGGGTGTGTCGTGATAGCTCCACTAGTTGCTTCAAGTGTGGTTAGAACGGTCATTTTATGAAAGAGTGTCCTAAGAACAGACAAGGTAATGGTAATGGGGGCAATAGAGCCTAATATTCTTCAGTTGCTCCACCAGAAAGAGCCACATCTATAGGAGCTACTACTTCAGGGGTGGGCAGAGGAGGAAACCATTTGTACATTGTCACTAGTCGCCAAGAGCAAGAGAATTCGCCAGATGTTGTCACTGATATGATCCGCGTCTTTAATTTTGATGTTTATGCTTTGCTAGATCCAGGAGCGAGTCTATCTTTTGTGACTCCTTATGTTGCAATGAATTTTGATATTCTCCCTAAGAATCTTCTTGAACCCTTCATTATTTCTACACCTGTTGGTGAGTCTATTCTAGCTGAGAGAGTCTATCGTGATTGTACCATTTCTGTCAATCACAAGAGCACCATGGCTGATTTAGTTGAGTTATACATGGTAGATTTTGATGTCATTCTAGGTATGGACTGGTTTCATGCCTGTTATGCCTCAGTAGATTGTAGAACTCGAGTTATTAAGTTTCAGTTTCCTAACGAGCCAGTTAGAGTGGAAGAGTAGTTCAACAGTGCCTAAGGGTCGTTTTATTTCGTACCTTAAGGTGAGAAAGTTAGTTTCCAAGGGGTGTGTCTATCACTTAGTCCGAGTTAATGACTCTAGTGTTAAGACACCTTCTATTTAGTAAGTTCCAATTGTAAAAGAGTTTCTAGAAGACTTTCATGATGATCTACCCGGAGTCCCTCCTGAGAAGAAATAGACTTTGGTATAGATATTCTTCTTGATACTCGTCCTCTATATATTCCACCATATAGGTTGGCACCAACAGAGTTGAAAGAGTTAAAATAGCAGTTGAAAGATCTCCTTGAGAAGGGTTTTATTCGACCAAGTGTCTCACCTTGGGGCGCTCCGGTCTTATTGTGAGGAAGAAAGATGGTTCTCTTAGAATGCGTATAGATTACCGTCAGTTGAACAAGGTTACTATCAAGAATAAGTATTCTCTTTTGAGAATTGATGATCTCTTCGATCAACTTCAGCGTGCCACTTGTTTTTCTAAGATAGACCTCAGATCTGGCTATCATCAGTTGAGAGTAAGAGAAAGTTATATCCCTAAGACAACTTTCAAGACGCGCTATGGTCACTATGAGTTCCTAGTTATGTCCTTTGGTTTGACTAATGCTCCTGCAATTCATGGACCTTATTAATAGAGTATTCAAGCCTAATTTAGATATGTTTGTTATCGTATTCATTGATGACATTCTAATCTATTCGAGGAGTGAGAAAGGTCATGCTAGTCATCTCAGAATAATCCTACAAACTCTCAAGGATAAGGAGTTATATGCTAAGTTTTCTAAGTGTGAATTTTGGCTTGAGTTTGTGGCATTCTTAGGCCATATTATTTTCGGTGATGAAATTATTGTTGATACTCAGAAAATAAAGGCAGTGCAGAATTGGCCTAGACCTATATCTCCAACAGATATTAGGAGTTTCTTGGGTTTGGTTGGATTTTATAGAAGGTTTGTAGAGGGGTTCTTATCCATTTCGTCCCCTTTGACCAAGTTGACTCAGAAAATAGTTAAGTTTCAATGGTTTGAAGCTTGTGAGAATAGATTTAAGGAATTGAAACAACGGTAGACTGCTGCCCCAATATTGACCTTACCAGAGGGTACACAAGGTTTTTTTTGTGTATTATGATGCGTCCAGAGTTGGTTTGGGTTGTGTGTTGATACAGAATGGCAAAGTTACAGCTTATGCCTCCAGAAAGCTTAATGTTCACGAAAAGAATTATCCCACCCATGATCTAGAGTTGGCCGCTGTAGTATTTGCTTTGAAAATATGGCGTCACTATCTGTATAGTGTTCATATGGATGTGTTCACCGATCACAAGAGCCTTCAGTATGTGTTTAATAAAAAAGAGCTTAATCCCAGACATAAGAGGTGGTTGGAGTTACTCAAGAATTATGACATGAGTATTCTCTATCACCCAGGTAAGGCTAATGTTGTTGCTGATGCCTTGAGCAGGTTGTCTATGGGTAGTACTTCTCACTTTGAGGAAGATAAGAAAGACTTAGCTAAAGATGTGCATAGACTTGCGTGATTAGGAGTTCGTTTAAAGGATTCTAATGAAGGAGGAGTAGTGGTGATGAATGGGCTGAATCATCATTAGTGTAAGAAGTGAAAGAGAAACAAGACCAAGATCCATTTTTTTTTGAATTGAAGGCAAATGTTCATAAGTAGAAAGTAATGGCTTTTGCACAAGGGAGAGATGGTTTATTGAGGTATCAAGATAGGTTGTGTATACCAAGGGTGGATGAACTCCAAGAGAGGATTATGGAGGAAGCTCATAGCTCTAGATATTCTATCTATTCGGGTTCCACAAAGATGTATCGTGACTTGAGAGAAGTATATTGGTGGAGTAGTATGAAGAAGGGAATTGCAGAGTTCGTTGCTAAGTGTCTGAATTGCCAACAAGTCAAAGTAGAGCACCAAAGGCCCGGTGGTATGACTCATAATATAGAACTTCCAGAATGGAAGTGAGAGATAATCAATATGGATTTCATTACAGGTGTACCACGGTCTCGCATACAACATGATTTGATTTGGGTGATTGTAGATCGAATGACTAAATCAACCCATTTCTTACCGGTAAAGACTACCCATTCAGCCCAAGATTATGCTAAGTTATATATTCAAGAGGTAGTCAGACTATATGGAGTTCTAGTTTCGATTATACCAGATAGAGGTGCACAATTTACTGCACAATTCTGAAGTCTTTCCAAAAAGATTTGGGTTCGAAGGTGAACTTGAGTACTGCTTTTCATCCTCAGACAGATGGTCAAGTAGAGTGCACAATTCATACATTAGAAGATATGTTGAGGGACTGTGTGATTGATTTCAAAGGTAATTGGGATGATCACCTACCTCTCATAGAGTTTTCTTACAACAATTGGCTCCATATGAGGCACTTTATGGGAGAAGATGCACATCTCCTATTGGATGGTTTGAGGTTGGTGAAGTTGTGTTGATAGGACCAGACTTAGTTCATCAAGCTATGGATAAAGTGAGAGTTATTAAAGAAAGGTTGAAATCAGCACAGAGTCGTCAAAAATCCTACACTAATGTTAGGAGAATAGACTTAGAGTTTGAAGTAGATGATTGGGTATACTTAAAGGTTTCACCCATGAAGGGTGTTATGAGATTTGGTAAGAAGGGAAAGCTTAGTCCCCGATATATTGATCCTTACAGAATATCCAAAAGGATTGGTAATGTAGCTTATGAGTTAGAGCTACCACAAGAGTTAGCAGCGATCCATCTGGCATTTCATATTTCAATGCTAAAGAAGTGTATGAGTGATCCTTCACTTATCATACCGACCGAAGATATTGGTATTAAGGATAGCTTATCTTATGAGGAGATTCCTGTTCAGATTCTAGATCGTCAGGTTCGCAAGTTGAGAACCAAGGAAGTAGCATGAGAGAAAGTTCTGTCAAGAAATCAGTTTGTTGAGGAAGCTACATAGAAAGCTGAGGAGGACATGAAGAAGAGGTACCCACAGCTCTTCGAGTCCAGAGAAATTCCAAATTAAGGTACTAATCTATTCCTTGGCATTTGCTTTGAGTTTGCTTATTGTATGTCTATTTTGCTTGTTGGGTGTTTGAGTTGAATGTTAGATGTTACACCCTTAGCCTACTAAGAGTAATCTCATTCGAGAACGAATGTTCCCAATGGGGAGATATTGTAACACCCCGCTATTTGAAAGAGCTAGAATTAGAAAGAACCATTTTTGGAAAGAATGAAAATGTAAAATTTGACAAAGTTATGTTCAGTATGAGGTTGGGTCAACTTCAAAAGACCATAGCTCTCACTACAGGATGAGTTAGATGTTCCATACTATATAAAATGAAAGTTCATTGAATTTTCTTTCCAACGTCACCAAGCTTGCTATATTTCGAGCTCGTATGAGGGAGATAAGCCCGTTTGAAGTTGGGCTGTCTGAATAAGGAAAGTCAACCGGATTTTGAAGGGTATTTTGGTATTTTCAGTACCCAACTAATTTAATTCATTTATAGTGATTAAATTGGGGTCTAAACTGATTTTTTTTAGTTTACGCTTCACAAAATTATGCTAGGGCTTGGAGAAAAGAGAAAAGAGGAGAAAAAAGGAGAAAAGAGGAGAAAGAGCCAAAGTTCGTCGCGCTCTTGAGTTTCGCTTGCGGATTTCACCAAGGGTTAATCCCCACAAGGTATGTGAGATCACATAGCATTGGGTTCGTTCATCCACGCGCCAATCATGATTTAATTCAGCGTTTTTATGTTCTTGAAGTAGAGAAATTAAGTTCTTGATGGATTTTGTTGAAGTTTCTATTGGGATCTTGATTGTTGAGTTCTTGAGAAGTTCTTGAGTTAATTTCATGAGATTTAAGGTTGTTTTTGAGTAGATTCTTGTATAATTTGGTTGGGTATTCAAATCTAAGTGTTTGGGGAAGAAACCAATCGTATCTAGACGAATTAGGGTAAAAAAAATGAACAAGAAAATTCATAAATAAATTCTGGGAAAAGGGGTGGGACGCCACGCCACTCAATGCGCCCCACATCAGTGTCTGAAGTTTGGGCTCTTGGGCTCCGTGCCACTCAGTGCGCCCCAACCCATGTTCTGTAGTTTTGGGTATGGCGCCCTGCGCCACTCAGTACGCCAGGGTCGCCAGGTCCTCTAACCTTTCCCACTTCTTTCCGTTCGAGTTCCCTTGAATTGTACCTATGTTTTCTAGCTGATTTGTACACTTTAAGGTACGTCAAAACATCATGAGATAATTCTTAAACATGAATCATAACCTTGAATCCATAAATTCAAATTCAAGGAAAGTTAAGAGTCAAGTCTAGAGAGTTCTTAGAGTCTTTTGCAAATGCTTTAAACTTATTTTAAGACTTGAGTTTTGAGTTGAGTAAAGAGTAACAAATGAAGTTCATTTTCTTCAAAAGAGTATATGGGAACTATCTATTCCCAAAGTGTAAATGTTTTCACATTTAAACAAGAAAGGAAACACTAATTTCTAAAAGAGCCGTTGAGCTAGTTATTGAGTAAAGAGTAAATGTTTTCACATTTAAGTAAGAGAGGAAACATTGATTTCCAAGAGAGCCCTTGGGCTAGTTTTGAGTAATTATCTCAAACCACAGAAAGAGTTATGTTTTTAATCATATAAGCTAGTTACATTTTGGGAGAAGTATTGAGCACCGATTTGGGGACGAGCTTGAGTTCAAACAATTCATAGTCTCTATAAACCATGTAGCCATCATGGGTAGAAAAGGGTCATACTTTTTAGATGATTCCTTAGTGCTTTTTAGCATAGACTAGTGGATCCACTTAGTAGTTAGGTTCTATACCCTCGGCAAGGTGTAGGACAGCCCTGGCTGCGTGAGGCAAGCGTTTTATCATCACATAGCTCATAGTGATGGTTGTCGGTTAGAGAAACTCCCACAAATATATTTTATATTCTTATATACATAGAGTTATTTGTATTTTCATATACAAATAGAGTTTAAATGGTATCCATGCATAAAAACTGAGTTAATATTGTATTTTCAATACACAGAGTTGTTATCCACATGTGTTAGAAGCTTTTCTTTATATTGCATTCATATTCTGCTTTATATTAAAATGAGTTGAGTTGAGACCTAGTATGTTCTTTCAGTTCCCATTCAAGCTTATGTCTTGCTTTAGAATTCCCCTCGCATGCTCGTACATTAAATGTACTGATGCCAGCTTGCCTGCATCTTTTTAGGATGTAGATACAGGTAACCAGGATCAGCATCCAGCGCATTGTTGATCCAGTTGAGCTTCAGAGTTGTTGGTGAGCTTCCTTGCTTCCGGATGATCCCTTTTTTATTGTTTTCAGTATTATAGTTCTTTAGGATGTCGTGGATCTTTTCCCAATGTCCATCTCAGTTGTTAGAGGCTTCATAGACAGTTAGTTATTATTAGTTCATTAGTCTTTCATTTTCCATTCAGTTATGTTGAGACTTGAGTTGCCACTTAGGCTAGTGATTGTTATTTAATTTTTAAAACATTCTAAGATTATCTATTGAGATTTGAGTTTATTTTTTAGAGTACTTTTATCATGAGTAAGTCTTCCGCTAAGTAGTAAGACATGCCAAGGGTTCGCTTGGGGCCAACAATGATTCTCAAGTGCCAGTCCCGCCCAGGGGGTAGGCTCGGGGTGTGACAGTAACATCTGACACCCATCTCAAACACTAAATATGCAAAGTAATAGAATATTTCAACTAAAATATATGCTAAGGAAAGGATTAGTACCATAATTTGGAATTTCTCTGGACTCAAAAAGATGTGGTATCCCTTGCTCATATCCTCTTCAGCCTCCCAAGTAGCTTCCTCAACAAACTGATTCCTCCACAGAACCTTGACTGATGCTACCTCATTGGTTCTCAACTTGCGAACCTGGCGATCTAGAATCTGAACAGGAATCTACTCATAAGATAAGCTATCCTTAATACCTTCAGTAGGTATGATAAGTGAAGGATGTCCCATACACTTCTTCAACATAGAAATGTGAAATACCGGATGAACTGCTGTTAATTCTAACGGTAGCTCCAATTCATAAGCTACATTACCAATCCTCTTGGATATCCTATAAAGATTAATATACCGGGGACTAAGCTTCCCCTTCTTGCCGAACCTCATAACACCCTTCATGGGTGAAACCTTCAAGTAAACCCAATCATCTACCTCAAACTCTTAAGTCTCTTCTCCTAACATCAGTATAGGATTTCTGGCGACTTTGCGTTGTTTTCAACCTTTCTTGAATAGTCTTCACTTTCTCCATAGCTTGATGAACCAAGTATGGTCCTATCAACGCAGCCTCACCAACCTCAAACCATCCAATATGATATCTACATCTTTTCCCATAAAGAGCCTCATAGGGAGCCATTTGGATGTTAGAGTGGTAACTGTTGTTGTAAGCAAACTCAATGAGAGGTAAGTGATCACACTAATTACCCTTGAAATCGATCACACATGTCCTTAAATATCCTCTAAAGTCTGAATTATGTGCTCTGCTTCACCATCAGTCTGAGGATGGAAAGCAGTACTCAAATTTACCTTCGAACCCAAATCTTTCTGGAAAGACTTCCAAAATTGTGTGGTGAATTGTGCACCTCTATTTGAAATGATGGACAACGGAACTCCATGAAGTCTGACTACCTCTTGAATATATAACTTAGCATAATCTTCTGTTAAATGGGTAGTCTTTACAGGTAAGAAATGGGCTGATTTAGTCATTCGATCTATAATCACCGAAATCGAATAATTATTCCTGCGAGACTGTGGTAAACCTGTAATGAAATCATATTGATCATCTCCCACTTTCATTCCGGAATATCTATGTACTGAGAAATACCACCTGGCCTCTGGTGCTCTACCTTGACTTGTTGGCAATTCAGGCACTTAGCAACGAACTTTGTGATACACTTCTTCATACTACTCCACCAATTGACTTCTCTCAAGTCATGATACATCTTTGTGGAACCCGGATGGATAGAACATCTGGAGCTATGAGCTTCCTCCATGATCCTCTCTTGGAGTTCATCCACCCTTGACACACACAATCTACCTTGATACCTCAATACACCATCCCCCCTTGTTCAAAGGCCATCACTTTTTGCTTATGAACATTTTCCTTTAATTAAAAAAAAAAAGGATGTTGGTCTTGTTTCTCTTTCATCTCAGACACTAATGATGATTCAGCCCCATTCATCAACACTGCTTCTCCTTCATTGGAATCCATTAGTCGGACTCCTAATCGTGCAATTCTATGCACATCTTTTGCTTATTCTTTCTTGTCCTCCTCAACATGGGAAATATTACCCATAGACAACCTGCTCAAGGCATCAGCAACAATGCTAGACTTACCTGGGTGATAGAGAATAGTCATGTCATAATCGGTGAGTAATTCCAACCACCTCCTATGTCTGAGATTAAGCTCTTTCTGAGTAACACATATTGAAGACTCTTATGATCGGTGAACACATCTACTTGTACACCATAAATATAGTGACATCATATTTTCAAAGAAAACACTATGACAACTAACTCTAGATCATGGGTTGGGTAATTCCTCTCGTGTACCTTAAGCTATCTGGAGGCATACATGTCTATGGCACAAAAGGTTTGGTCACTTCAATCTGAGAAGCATCGCAGAGATGAAAAAGAAGGAGCTAGTGGAAAATATGCCTGAATTTCTTTCTAATGCTCAAGTTTGTGAAACTTGCCAACAGGGAAAACAAACAAAATTGCCATTTCAAGCTAATCAAGTATGGAGAGCTAACCAGAAACTTCAGCCCATTCATACGGATGTTTGCGGCCCAAAGAAAACAGACTCATTGAGTGGTATCAAATACTTTCTCCTCTTTATTGATGACTACACCAGAATGTGTTGGGTTTATTTCATTAGACTGAAGAGTGAAGTCTTTGATGTTTTTAAACAATTTAAAGCTTTAGTAGAAAATCAATGTAATCTTAGTATTAAGGCTTTAAGGTCTGACAATGGAGGAGAATATACTTCTTCTCAGTTTGTGAAGTTTTGTAATAGCACAGGTATTGAACGCCAATTGACATTACCATATACTCCACAACAAAATAGCGTGTCTGAAAGTAAGAACATAACAGTAATGGAGATGGCCAGATGTCTTTTGCTTGAAAGAAAGATCCCAAATCAGTTTTGGGCGGAGGGAGTCAATACCTCTGTATATTTGCTGAACAGATTGTCTACTAAGGCCTTACATATGACTCCATATGAAGCTTGGTGTAGGAACAAACCTTCAGTACATCATCTTAGAATCTTTAGGTGTATATGTTATTATCGAGTTCCAGAAACAAAGAGGACTAAGCTGGACAACAAGGCTCATAAAGGCATATTTATGAGCTATAATTCATCCAAAAGTTACAGGATTTTCTGTTTGAAATCAGAAAAACTAATTCTCAGCTGAGAAGTGAAGTTTGATGAAGCAGCTGGTTGGGATTGGAAAAATCAGAAGACCTCTTATTCTGATTTATTTTCAAAAGAGTAACCTCAACTTTCAGAAGATGAACTAGTGGATGATGTACCAGTGAAGGGAACTCGATCCTTAAAAGATGTCTATCAGCAGTGTAACTTGGTTACCTCTGAACCAACAACCTATGCTGAAGCACATGACTCTCAAGCATGGAGGAGAGCTATGCAAGATGAACTAGACATGATCGAGAAGAACGGAACCTGGCAGTTTGTTGACAGACCTAGAAATCGCAAGGTGATTGGTGTAAAATGGATTTTCAAGACAAAACTCAATCCTGATGGAACAATTTGCAAACATAAGGCTAGATTGGTGGTGAAGGGATACACACAACAATATGGTGTGGATTACCAGGAAACATTTGCTCCTGTAGCAAGGTATGACACAATCAAGCTTATTCTTGCATTTGCATCTCATAGTTCCTGGCAAATTCATCAACTTGATGTCAAATCGGCTTTTTTGAATGGTTTGCTTGCTGAAGAGATCTATGTAGAGAAACCTGATGGTTTCTAAATTCCTGGAAAACAAGATCAAGTTTATCTCTTAACGAAGGCCTTGTATGGACTAAAACAAGCCCCAAGGGCATGATATGAGAGGATGGACAATAATATCATCCAACTTGGCTTTAGTAGAAGTCAAAGTGAAGCTACTCTTTATGTGAAAGTCACTGCAGGTGAGTCCTTAATTGTCTCAATTTATGTGGATGACATGCTTGTGACAGGAAGCAAAATTGAACAAATCCAAAGGTTCAAGGATGAAATGGAGAAAATCTTTGAAATGACTGATCTTGGAGTCATGAAGTACTTTCTTGGCATGGAAGTGTTGCAGTCCAGTGATGGATTTTTCATATGCCAGCAGAAATACATTTTGGATATTCTGAACAAGTTGAAAATGCAATACTGCAAACCTGTGAGTACTCCAATATCTACTGGTGTGAAGCTTGGCAAGGATGAGGATTCCGAAAAAGTGGATGATAGTATGTATAGAAGCTTAATTGGCAGTCTTCTATATCTAACCGCAAGCAAACCTGACATTCTATTTGTTGTAAGTTTGCTCTCTAGGTTCATGCATTCTCCTAGAGACACACACTTCACAACGGCTAAAAGAGTGTTAAGGTATATTAAAGGAACCAACAAGTTTGGAACTTTTTTCCCAACATCTGCCGAAGTAACTATGAACCTGATCAGGTACTCTGATAGTGATTGGGGTGGCGGAGTTGATGATTCCATAAGCACCTCTTGATATCTTTTTTGTTTGGGGATAAGTTGTTTTAGTTGGAGCTCTAGGAAACAAGAAACTACAGCTCAATCAACAGCCGAAGTTGAGTACATAGCTGCTGCATCTACTGTGAATCAAGCTATCTGGCTAAGGAAGATGTTGAAGGACTTGGGCGATGAACAAACAAAAGCTACCAAGATCATGTGTGACAACAGTTCAACAGTTTCAATCTCAAAAAATCCAGTGTTTCATGGTCGAACTAAGCATATCAAGATCAAGTTTCATTTTATTAGAGAAGTCCAACAATCTAATGAAGTGTTGCTTGTTCATTGTTCATCTGAGAACCAGCTAGCTGATATTTTCACTAAGTCATTGCCAAAGGAAAGGTTTGAAGATCTGAGGCAACTAATTGGTGTTTGCCACAAAAATGCCAAGGAGGAATGTTAGACAATTGACATTTTTTCTAGCTTATTATTTTTACTGTTTTTTACTTATTTCAATTTAGTTCTTCCTATTTTCTAGCTAGACTTAGTCAACTTTAGTTGCTCAACTTTCTGAAGTTAGTAGCCCCTTTAATGGCTGTTAGTGGCCCCTTTTATGGTTGTTAGTGGCACATGTTCTTATTTAGTTTTAACATCCACTTTGTAAGTGGCTATTAGATAGGAAATGGTTAGGTTTTTCCTCGTATAAATTCAGATCTTATGCAAATTAATACATAGCTGGAATTTCATAAGTTCACTCTATTTTTATTCTTCAAATCAGTTTCTTGAGTTTTTTTGTTCTAACACTAACATCTGACTGACTATCTATGAAACCTCTAAAACAACTGAGATGGATGTCGAGATAGGCCCACAACATCCTAATGAACTATCTAATACTGAAAGTAAACAAAAGGAATCCTCCAAAATGCAAAGAGGCTCACCAACATACTCTGAACTGCTCACTGGATCAACGATGCGCTGGATGCCGATCCTAGTTACCTGCGTCTGCATCATAATATGATGCAGGCCAATTGGAATCACACTGAATGTACGAGTATGCGAGTTGGAATGCTAAAACAAGATATAGGCTTGAAAAGATTCTGAAAGAAACACTTACCTGGCTCTTCTCAACTTCTGAATAACTTAACTCAAATATAAAGCAATAAAACACATGCATTATATAAAGCATATAAAACAGTTGAAAACATCTTAGTTCGTTAAAGAAAATGCAGTAACAAACTCAACTTTGCTCATATAAGAAAATAATATAATTTCTGGGGGAGATTCTCTAACCGACAACCACCACTATGAGCCTAAGTGGTAATACAACACTTTACCTCACGCTGCCAAGGACCATCCTATACCTTGCCGTGGTATAGGAGCTAACTCACTTAGTGGATCCACTAGTCTATGCGGAAAGGATTCATCTAAAAAGTATGACCCTTTTCTACCCATGGTGGCTACATGGTTTATGGAGACTTGAGTTGATATGAACTCGCATCCCCATATCGGTGCTCAATAGTACTCCCAAAATATACTTAGCTCATGTGTTTGTAAAAACAAACTCTGTCTTTGGTTTGAGATAATTACTCAAAACTTAGCTTAAAAGCCCTCTTGGAAATCTCAGTTTCCTCTTTACTAAAAAACTAGCTCATAGACTCTTTCGGAAATCAAAGTTTCCTCTTTACTAAAAAAAACTAGCACAAAGGCTCTTTTTGAAATCTCAGTTTCCTTTCTTGTTTAAATGTGAAAACATTTCATCTTTGGGAATACATAGTCCCGATATACTCTTTTTGAAGAAATGACTTCAATCTTTACTCTTTTCTCAACTCAAAACAAAGTTAAAACGTTTGCAAAAGACTTTTGAAAAACTTTAAGAACTTCTCCTAACTTGACTCTTGACTTCCCTTGACTTGACTCTTAACTTTCCTTGAATTGAATTTATGGATTCAAGGATCGAGATTTGTGATAAGAAAGATCTCATGATGTTTAGGAATGAATTTAGATAGCTAAACATGAGAAAAGTCACGAAATCACCGTCTTGGAACAAGTCCGCGACGCGGAGGTGTTTTAAATAATTACTCACGAAATCAATTTTTGAGGCAGAGGAGTCCGCGTCTTAACCGCGACGCGGAGCAACTTTTTGTGCACTAGGGGAGCAAGTCCGCGACGCGGACTTGCGTGCCAAAATCTGCTCCACTTTTCCTTCTTCATTTTCCAGCCCTTATTCACCTAAACTCGACTATTTTTTTCAAAAATTCTTTAGATTCAGATACCTAACATATGTACCTAATAACCTAACTCAAAAGATCTTTATAATTTGACTCAAAGATCTCAGAAACTCCTCAATTCATCCCAATTCAAGAACAACATTCAAATTCAAGAATACATGTCAAGAACATCAACTTTCAAACTCTTTTAGGACGGATTTCGCTGAACTAAACATGTTTGGCGCATGGGTGAGTGAACCCAACGCTATAAAAGACTCACATACCCTGTAAGATGAATTCCTTGGCGAATCCACAACCAAAATCGATCGTTCTTGGCGAACCTTGAGCTTTTCTTCTCCTTTCTCCTCTGTTCTCTTTTCTCCAAGCCCTAGCGTGAATTTCCAATTGACTAAACTGATCTCATTCTGATTTGACCCTTAGTTAATTCACTAAAATGAATTAAATTAATTGGATAAGGAAAAGACTAAAATACCCTTCAAAAATCCGGATTGGACATTTCCTTATTTGAACTGCCCAACTTCCAAAGGGTATAACTCACTCATACAAACTCAGAATCGTGAAAACTTAGCAGCGTTGGAAAGATTATTCCAAGAGATTTCCAACCATATCTGAAAGTACACCTAAATCATCCTGAGCTAGGAGTTATGGCCGTTTGAAGTTGACCAAAAACTCACTTTTCCTAACTTAAACAAATTTCCAGATTTTTTTTATTATTTCCAAAAATGACTATTTCCAATTCTTAGCTCCTTCCTAACTATTTCAAATTGCGAGATGTTACATTTAGGAACCCACTTCAGATGGAGTTCCCAAAAACTGTCAAAAGGCTTAATGAGAAACTTTCTCGTCCATGAGGGTAGAGTGTTCTTACTAAAATGGTAACTGGGACCAGCTACCTTTTTCATTTTTTCAAAGACAGAGTCTCACACTTTTCTTTCAGATGACCATTTCGACCACAGTGGGTACATAAAAGATTGTCATAGACAAACACATATTTGCTATGGGGGTTGTAGGGAGGTTCTATCTGTCTATAACCTAACCCTTTTTTGCCATTGAAACTTTGATTTGATAAGTTGGAGAGTATCTTGGATGAGTCAGTCCATTTGAGGGAATGGCTCAACTCTTCTTTGATCTTACATAGATCCTTCATCAGTTGAGAGTTTCTCTCAAGGGAGGCAACTAGCTTAGACTCTGAGGTCTTAAGTTTCTCTTCCTACTCTACCTCAAAGTTACTAAGCTTTAGCTTCCTACCCTCCGAGGTACCAGGTTCCTCCTCAAGTAGCACACTGCCAGTCTCTAGGATGCCTATCCTAACACTCATCTCAGATACTTGAGAACTAAGAGCAGAGTTCTCATCTTCGCACAAACTCAGTTTTTCACTCATCATCAACTTTTCAGTAGTTAGTTCATCAACTGAGTCAATTAATAATGCATCAAGTTTTCTCAATCTTTTAATGGGAAGAGTATTTAGATCACTTTAAGATAAAAAAGGGTTACCTTGTTCAGATCCTCTTCATCATCATATTTTGCCATTAATGAGAGAATGGAATTGAAAACAGTTTCATCATCTTCAACAACCATTGAAACGTCTTTATGACTGTCTGTGTCTTCTTCAGATTCACTGGAAGCATTTCCCTATACAGCCAAGGCTTTCTTCACCAGCTGATCAACATGAGCTTTCCTCTTGGCATGATCTAGGACGTGGTCCCTTCTGCGAGGTCTGAAGGCTTGAGTTTCCTACTTCTGACTGGGCAGTCCCTCATAAAATGACCAGGTTTGCTACATTTATGACAAATATCATTTGCATTTGATGCTCTAGTGGTCGAAGCTTTCTTTTGAAAACCTCCATGTTTCTTGATAATTTTCTAAAACCTTCTAGTGACATATGCCATTTCATCCTCTTCTTCAGTCACCTCATTTTGAGATGTTTTCAAAGCAACTAATTTCTCCTTCTTTCCCTCCTTCATGTTTGTTCCCTATTTCTTGTTCAGCTCATAAGTTTGGAGATTTCTGATCAGTTTATCCATGGCTAGTGTCTTCAGATCTTTTGCTTCAGTTATAGCATCCACTTTGCTTTCCCATGACTTGGGAAGCACTTTGAGAATATTTCAAACTTGTTTGATTAGGGGAATAGGCTCACCTAGGCATCTCAATTCGTTATTTATGGAGGTGAATCTTGAGTTCATCTCGAAGATAGTTTCACCTTCTTTCATACAAAAGTTCTCGTATTGAGTTGTAAGCATATCGAATTTGGACTCCTTCACTCTTTGTGTTCCCTCATGGGCTGTTTGGAGACAGTCCCATATCTCCTTGGCTGTCTCACAGGTAGAGATTCAGTTGTACTCATCTGACCCGATTCCACATACCAAAATCTTCTTTGCTTTATAATTCTTCTTTATCTTTTTCCTGTCCATTTCATTGTACTCCTTTATGGTTTTGATAACTGTTGTGGTGAGCTCTCTATATTTCACCTCCTTTGTGGGAATGTACGGTCCATCAAGAATAACGTCCCACAACTCAGTATCTTCAGTATTGATGTAATCATTCATGTGATTCTTCCACCACCCATAGTATTGTCCATTAAAGTGAGGTGGTTTGGTAGATGACTGACCTTCCTCCATATTGGGTGGAGCAGCCATTTCTTCAGGATTGTTTTTTTTCTTGTTGTTACCCAAATCGAAAAGTCAAGCCCTGATACCACTTGTTGGAATGTATGTGTCCACTAACTATGATAGGACTAGGTCCTAAGCACGATTTACAATGACAAAAGTAAATAAATACTGATAGTAAATAGATGCTGAAAGTAAAGATTGTACACACAATTTTACGTGGAAACCTTCTTGCTCAAGGGAGTAAAACCATGACCTGTCTCATAGGGATTTTCAAACTGCTTTCACCAAACTTCACAAGCAAAAGTAAAACAGTTTACCATATGAGATTAACCTGCTAATCTCCAAACTAAGTAATATCAACTATTACTTAAACGAGCCTAAGCAGATACAGCACTGCCCACTATACTAACCCAACTGATTAATATAGGCTTTGACGTAAGATACTAAGTTACTCACAACTACGTTCTTAAAATGATTCACCCAAGTTTGAAACGTTTCTATCACAAGCGAAACGATTCCTACAATATACGCACAAATATAAGCAATCAAATTAACAGCTGGTACAAGAAGCAATGATGCAGTCAATTAGGTCCCTTGCTGTTTTGAAACTTGAATATCTCTCTTTGAATGAATGAGTAAAAATGTTATTTGTGTGTTGTATATATCAACCATGAAGAGCTATTGTCCAACGTACAAACAACCTAGTCCGTTCTGATTGGTTCAGGACACTGGCGCCTCACCAACCACTGAAGTGACAACTTGCCAACGGTCTAGCATATAAACCTGGATGAACATACTCTGCAGAGGATCGAGTCCCTGCACTTGTGAGGAGATCATCAAAACATCTGGAAGCATTAATACTTATCATTGTTCAAGACGATCAAAGATATTATCTGACCAACACCGATAGGCTTGTGGCTTCTCTCTCCCGGAAGTGAAGACTAAGCATTGCAGGTTGAAAGATACAAAGACCTGAAAATCTTTTGGCTTCTATTGATTAATTCAACCAATTAGTGCCCCACTCAACTGCTCTCATTGGTTCAAGTAAACATTTGTTAATCCAAAGAAAGTAGACAGGATGGGGCAAATGGAATTTTCCCAACAATCAAACACCAACACTCATTCTCAGTTTGCAGCTTCAGTGACTACAAATGATGAAAGTAAACTTAACTTTACATTGATTCACAAAGATCCTGACAGAGTTTTGAAGGGAGAGGTTTCAATCCATGAACATGACGTAGAGAATATTGGTTCAGTTTTTAGTAAGGATGGTTACTCATATAGATGGCGATGATGAAAACGAGGATTCAATAGAGGTGTCTCTGTAGACTTTGCCAACATCGGAAACAATCGTGGAGTTATAGAGTAGTGTGATGGGATGAGTCTTTAGCGGTTAAAGTTAAACTTGTGCCATATGTTGTAACGCAAAGTTATGATGTTGTTTCCTTTCAGTTGGCTAGAATCCATTTCTTGAGTGAAACTAGATCAACATGCCAATAGTGCTCGAAGTAGTTGTTAGTCCAAATTAGACTTGATATATAGCAGCGAGACATGACCAGTGTGTAGCATCGTGTATGAATAGAAAAAACAGTACTCAAATCCTTTGTTAGATTTACATGGTTTTCTTGTGTGATAGTTGACTCATTTCAGTTTGACAGCTCACTTGTTCTATTCTAATTCAGTACTATAATTTAGGTTGTAATTCGTATTGCTGTGATTAATTTGGATTTCATCTTGTAATTTCTATTTTAGTCGATAATTTCAGCTGAGTTGCTTAAAACTTGAGAAACAGAATATTTACAAATTATCCAAAGGGAACAACACTTTCTACATAACTTGCAGTACTCTAGTGTAAACACATCATCAACTCTATTGGTTATCTGAAAGAGTTATATGTGAAACCAGTTCTCTTAGAAATTTGCACTCGATAACCATGAGTTGGATTCTTCACTTCAAATATTTACAATATATTTTGAATGTATGTTGTTATGATGCCACTTGGTCGATTATAGCATGACTACGTGGATTAATTTGCGTGAACAAAATCTTATCACAAAATAAAACAGTTCCTGAAAGGATATCAACACAATATTTGGGTGAAAAAGAAGTGGTGAAATATGTACCTACACCAAAACTCGAAATAATCCAAAGGAAACGAGACTTTCAACATAACTATAAATGTAATATATTTCTATTTGGATAATTTTAACACCAATGCTATGATCCTATTGGCATAAGTTACCCAAATTCAAGCAAAAAGACATACAAGCATGCACCATGCCTTCCAGTTTGAACAAAATTATCCAAAGGAAACAAGATTTTCAACATAACTATAAATGTTGTTGATGTTGTTTTCCTTTGGAAGCCCCTTGATTTGTAATTCCCTCCAATTCTTTCTTGTGAAATTATATAGTACAAACAACATAAATCCACTTGAACTGACAACACTTGAACTTAAGTACAAGACAAATACAATCTCCCCATCACTAGGAGTGCAGGTTGATAAAAATATAGGTTTTTTATGGTTCCATATCAAGGGAAGGCGAATGATATGTCTCTTCCATTGTTTCCTTGGAGTCTGCTCTAAAATCCACATGTCCATGTATCCACTTCACCTTACATAATTATAATCTATGACGTCTAATTTACCCTTCACCTCTATCAGCTCATGACAGTACGACTGTAACCGCGACAAAAATGCTCCACAATGCAATAATTTCATAATTTTCAGATTTAACATCAAATGCAACAATAGAAGATTTGTAACCGTTTATAAAAGGCTCATAGATGAACTGATAGATAACTCCACTAATGCAAACACTCAGGCTACTTGATGGAACATAAGAGAAAATGCGTTGAGTCTCTCTCCATGATTAGTCTATGCCTAAAGTAAAAATCCAGTATTTTATATCTTTCTTGAGCATGATATTTTGTCAAGACAACTTTGTACTTGTTTTCTTTTGGCTCAAAACCTAAGGAATAGTTACACCAATGAATATCTTTATTTGGATGGGGCAAAAATCTTACTTCTTTTGTGCTGGGATTGAAAATTAGTAGAGATGATGATCTCCAATCACAAAATAAACCATTAACAGATGAATTGAAACAATAATATGTATGGGCACCATTGTAGGATTTATTAAATCTGTCAACTTGAAGAAGGGAGGCAGAGGCTTTACCATCTTTCTTTTCCTCCGTGGTGTAAAAAAATTCTCCTCCTTTCAGAAGGAATTTTGTCCCCCTAGAACGACATCGGTGGATATCTAACAAAATTGATTTTGATACAATCGAATTACACAATGTGGAAACACACTTTAAACTCATTAACAACTTGATAGGAAGCCATGAGAATATTTCGAATATTATATCTTGATGAATTGATGATTTTTTTGGGGCATAATTCATCTTCTCGTCCATTGTTGAACGTTGAATAGCGCTAAAGTTTATTGCTTCGTTCTTTGGAAGACTCTTATTTCCTTTTGGTTTGTTTGTAGTACATTAGACTTCTAAACAAAGTTGAACCTTTTTTAATTGTTTTAAAATCTTAAACACAATATTGCAAACAATGTTTATGGGTATATTTGGAGCGGTAAAAAGACCAATGAAAAAAAAAATATGGTCGTTTAATTTATGTCAATCATCAAGATTCAATTTGTTTGTTTGGTTTTAACATGACAAGAAGTTTAATCTGACCCACCCATTTTTTCATCATATAATGCTGTTTCATTAATCATTTGAGTTTTACGAGTTCAATCTTGTGCTACTACTTTATGGTATGTGAGGGAATTCAAGTCCGAAACACTGTCTTGGGCAAAATTATTTGTGAAATCTGTAGTATGGTCTTTTATCAAAAAATGGAAGAAATATGAGGAAATTATGGACCAAAGTTGCAGTAATCTGCTATCTTAACTTTTTTTCATTGAAGTGCAACGAACATGATCATGAGAAAGAGACTATGGTATCGTCCGATCCGTAACTCAGAAAATCTATTTGTACGACATTTTCAGATTGACAGGGTGGTGTTGTAAGTGTAGCCATTCAACATCTTCAGATTGACGGGCCACCATCTTCCTATTCGAAATTGTATCTCATACTCTTCACCCACTTGTTGACTTTGCCAGCATCGGAGAGTCATTTCATTGGTTCTTCTGTTTATAGAGCAGTGTGATTGGATTAGTCATTTTCTAAAAATTGTATAGTGCAAGTAGAATAAAAAAATAGAAAGAGGAAGGGCAAAGAGGATTAAAAAAACATATTCCCAAGAAGGGAGGCAGAGGCTTTTCTATATTTCTTTTGCTCTGCAGTGTAATTAGTGGTTTATCAGGCATCCTCTGTGCACCGCCTCTATATATGGATCTGGTTTTACAGTTTCCTTTACTCTGCAGTTACAAAAGCTTGATGCTATGCTTCAACTTTCTGGATCTGGTTTTGAAGCGTGTTTGATTTAAAAAAATATATAAAAAGAAAAGGTACAAGTTCAAAATGAGGAAATGTAATCTTATTTTAGTTTGTATGAGTAGCGAACTCAAGATGCATGTTGATCTCAAAAAGTTTATAGGGTATTATATGATTAGTTTATTAAGTCCTGTTGATCTCAAAAGTTTGTTGTTATGCTTTAACTTTCTGGCCATTGGTTCACTGGGCGTTTCGTTTTAAATTGCAACAGGAGTATCGTTTTGAATTTAGATGCATATGAGGAACTCTATTGCAAGTGACCATACTCTTAATAGCAATTGATATAAGGAGAATTTTTTTCAGAGTTGGAAGTTTTGCTGAATATGCTCTCATTGGATTTGGTTCAAGTATGTAGACAGGATGGGGCAAAGTCATTCTCAGTCATATGCAGCTTCAGTGACTGACAATACTTAAACGTTACATTGATTCACAACGGGAATGACAGTTTTTTGTAGAGAGAGGTTCCAATCCATGAACTGGACATACAGAATGCTAGTTCAGTTTTTAGTAAGGATGGTAACTCAAATTTAAATTATTTAAAATTATTTCATTGTGGAATCTGTACGGATGGTATGAAGACATTCCCTGTGCACCGCCTCTATATATGGATCACTTTACAGCTTCCTTTACTCTGCAATTACAATTTCCTCTTGCAGATCAGTTTATTAAATCATGTTGATCTCGAAAGATTGCTGTTATGGTTCAACTTTCTGGCCATTGGTTTACTGCGTGTTTCGTTTTAAATTACAAAGGGAGTATCATTTTGAACTAAGATGCATATGAGGAACTCTATTGCAAGTGACCATATTCTTAGTAGCAGCCGAGATAAGGAGAATTTTTGTCACTACGGATCAGTCATATCAGCTAGATAGTTATATTATGGGGGTGAGTTTCTTCCCTGAGACATTTCAATCAAGCCCCAATTTTTGCCAATATCTGAACAACTCTCATTGGTTCGAGTAAATATTTTTCTATCTGAAGAAAGTTGAATGGAATTCTCTCAACAATCAAACACCAACCCTCATTTTCAGGTGTGTGCAGCTTCAGCGACTCCAAATGATGAAAGTGAAATTTGTTTGGAGAACCTGTGGAAGTTAATCAAAAATTGACTTCAGTGGTATTTGATCAACACATCAGCTCACAACATGACTGGAAATCGTGTCTTACTACTAGAAGATCAGTAAGTGGATATGCAATAAAGCTTGGCAATTCACTTGTATCATGAAAGTTGAAGAAACATTTCCTATGTCTTATGTGGACTCATCCTTTGGAAAGATGGTGTCAATAGTGAGATTGGTTCAATCTTGAGCAATCCTATTGGAGGTTGGTTGATCTTCCTCCAAGAAATAAACCTTTGGGTTCAAAATGAATCCTCAGATGGAAAATGAAAGTCGATGGAACTGTTGACAAATATAAAACAAGACTTTTTGGTCAGAAGCTTTAGACAAAAACAAGGTCTTGATCTTGTCGACACATACGGCAGTAACTAGAATTTCATTTATTCGGATGTTAATATTAATAGTTGGGGTATACGACCTCCAAATTCATCAAATGAATGTGAAACCAAATCTCTTAAATGGAGAATTGGAGGAAGAAACTTACATGGAACAGCTCGAGGGTTTTGTGGTTCCTGGTAAAGAAAAGAAAGTGTGCGAACTTGTTAAGTCACTTTATGGACTAAAACAAGCACCCAAACAACGACTTAAGAAATTTGACCAAACTATGTTGGCAAATAAATTTAAGAATGATGGAAGTGATAAATGTGTTTACATTAAAATCACAACGTCATTGTTTGTTTGTATATTGATGACATGTTGATCATCAGTAGAGACACTAATGAAATATGCTAGAAAGCAAGTTTGCTATGAAAGATCTTGGAGTTGCTGATGCAATCTTAGGTATAAGAATCCTTAGAACTCCATAATGTTTAGCATTGTCACGGTCTCATTGCATCGAAAAGGTATTTGACTAGTTCAAATATTTGGATTTCAATATTGGCAAGACTCCAATAAATGTGAGCTTTGCATTTCAAAATGAGTGAAGGCGAAAGTGACTCACAATTGGATTGTGCTAGAGTATTGGGAAGTATGATGTATATCAAGAAGTGTACGCGATCAGATATATTATGTGATATTAGTAAACTTATTCGGTTCACGAGTAATCCCAATCAAACTCATATGATGGCAATGAAAATAGTTTTGGGGTATTTAAAACATACTCAAAACTTTGTCTTGCATTATAACAATATCCAACAGTATTGAAAGGATATAGTGATGCAAATTGGATCACTAGGATCAAATGAAGTAAAATCATGTATTTACTCTTGGTGGAGGAGCAGTCTCTTGGAAATCTTCCAAAAAGACATGTATCACTAGCTCTACAATGATCTCTGAGATAGGTGCTCTAGATAAGGACGGTGAATAAGTTGAAAGACTCTGGAATTTTGACTTCGAAATTTCGACATGGATATTTTTTTTGGTCCAAACCTTTGGCATCAGTATGCATACACTTTGATAGTCAAGATGCAATCGGTAGGGCATGTAGCATGATGTATAACGAAAAGTCTCGTCATATAAGAGATAGACATAATACCGTTAGAAAACAACTAGTGGAATTATCACAATTGACTATGTAAAGTCAAAGCATAATGTGTCGAATCCACTTACAAAAAGGCCTAACTAGAGAGAAAGTTGAAAGATCATATAAGGAAATGGGTTTACGGCTTAGGACAAGTCATCATGGTGGTAACTCTATTAGCAGACTGGAGATCCCAAGATCTAGATTCAAGGAGAAAAACAAAGTTTTGATTGACGGTTGAACATTGTCAATCAACTCAATCCATTCTCATGATAAAGACAATGTTCAGAAACGAGGTTAAAACATTAAGGCTCGCTAATGAGTTAATAAAGCTTAAAGTTTTTAATGATTTGCTAAGTTTGGCAGACTTGATCAAATAGTGTATCTACGCGATGACACGGTTAGAAATCATCTATGTGAGTACGAAGTGTAAGTCACTTCAAAGAGAATTATTGTTAAAAGCCTATTCTCTATACACTCATGAAACTAGGAGATGTTCATGGCTAAAACAAATACAACCGTAAGAACCATAAATGGTAAAGGGTTAATTGTGTGACATATGGTTGTCTAGGTATACACCAAATCTTGACGGTTCAAAGATATCGCATCTACCGATTGACCGAGTATATACGACATATATTCACTACGGAAAGTTCAACGGGAAACCAACTTATCTAGATGCAATTGATCCTTGCTTGTAAAGTACACATACTTGTCCGTTTCTTTGTCTTGGAGTCATTTCCCATCCATGCGGGGGATTGTTGGGTTTAAAAGGTGTGAATGGAAAATAAAGAGTTGCGACTTGTATGAAGAGTTGTGACTTTTATGAAAAGTTGTGACTTTTATGAAGAGTTGCAACTTTTATGATGAGTTGCGACTTTTATGAAAAGTTGTGACTTTTATGAAAGGTTGTGACCTTTTCGAATGATTGAGACTTTTTCAAAGGGTTGTGAGCTTTTCGGTAAGGCACAATAAGAACCTTTTCACACTACCCTTTGTTTCTATAAATTGAGGGATTTCCTCTCAGTTTTTTAAAAATGAATTTTCTTGACTTCTTTTACTACTACTAAATCTAGTATTCTAAGTGTACTGTACTGCTGTTGAGTGGTTCGCTGACACCGTGGTTTTAGATACCGATACACCGGTGAGCAAGATCGTTCTATCCTGGGAGGATATATTCCATTAACCTCAGGTACTTGAGGGGAATTATTTTCTTAAGGGGACATTGTGCATTCAATGGGCTCGATTTTCTTCTTTAAGAAAAATATTTGCTATATGGTTTCTAATCTGTTTCTGGTTCTATTTTCTCTACTAGTTTTGAAAAACTCTTTAAACTTTGTTGTTTCTTATCAAGTTCTTCAAAGTTTTTGTTCTAAGTAGGCGTTTGACCATGCGATACCATATCACGATATGGTGTCATGAGATGGAATCAGGGTTTGGACATGCGATTTTACGCTGATTCCATCTCATGATATGGAATCATGAGAGGTGATACCATATTCTCCAAAAACCATGATATGGAATCACCATGTGATTCAATATCATGATTTGAGATATTTTAATACAATAATTGATCCATGAGTTTATATTTTGTTAAAACAACCCCACATTTATATCTACTAACCGTTTGTTTCATATGTAAATAAAATTTATAATCACATCATTACTTTTTAAAATTTATTATTCTCACCAACATAAAATTTATTATCACTTTAAATTTGGTGAATATAAATGATAAAATAGAAATTCATTTGGTGAATATAAATGAGAACGAAGGGAGTAATACTTTTTTGATTTTTCATAATAAAAAAAATGTCATAATCTTATGACTAAGCATAATATTGATAAAAGACAATTTTCATTGGCGGTGCCGCACTTTCTTAATCTTAGTATTTGCAAAATGTTCGTTCACATGACTGAAGGATATCAAGTCCAATTGATTGAGGACTTGGGAAAATTTGATCAATTAGTTATTAATATTAAGTCAAGTGGACTAGTTATAATTTTTTTGATTAAATTTTATTAGAAGTGTTTTTGACTCAAACTTGTGGTAACTTTTTAAAATTTCGTTATTCAATAATATTTAACTATTGATTTTTCTTGTAAATAGTTAGAAGTTAGTGATGTTTGTTAATTTTTATCTTAGTGCATTTAACTTCTAAGTTAATATTTACTAACTAATGTATGTTTTTTTTCTACTTTATAGGTTATTTGTAAGATTAGTTGAGAGATATGAGCATATCAAGTACAATTTATGTTCAATTTTTTTAATTAAATTAAAGTTAGATGAAACAATTATTTAACTGAAGAACAAATAACTTTGTAATAATTTATTATGCGATTTTATAATTTTTGTTTATTTGATAAGATTGAATAAACAATTGGGGTTATTTTAATAGTTTTACAACTTATGAGATTTTTATGTTTATGAGAAAATATACAACACAAAAATTCCATATCCATATCCATGTCCAAACAAACCTTCAATTTCATCTCATGATTCCATATCATGATACCATATCATGATTCCATATCATGATACCCTATCGCATGGCCAAACGGGCCCTAAGTATCTTAAGAATACAAGATGAACAACAATATATACCATGTTCTTACCATGCCCTGCCCTAGTGAGACGGAAAAATAACTTCCAACTCTTTCTTGTGACATCATAACACCCAGATTTAAGTTCAAGGTCAAGAGATCAATATATGCATTACTTTTTTAATGAGAGATATATCCACTCTAAATCGCAATGTTGAAGGGTATATTTGCCCTTTTTCCCTTGTTTAATAGAAATAATTGAAAAATAACATGTATCCCTCTTTCAAACGTTTGCTGCCTTTAACAAGACTAGTCAGTCCGAATGGGAAATAACAAAAAATAAGACAATACCAAAAAAATGCACCATATATATTGTCACTGATCCAAAATCACTTCAAAGACTTGCAATATATTCGGAATGTAATCTCTTATGCCGCAACTTTGTGTTGTCATAGCATTACTACATGAATGAACTTGCGTGAACAAAATCTTATCGTAAAATAAAACAGTTCTTGAAAGGTTATCGACAAGATATTTGACATACAGTCACTCACGAATACCTTCCAGTTTGAACAAAATTACCCAAAGGGAACAAGACTTTCAACATAACTATAAATGCCTTTGATGTCGTTTTCCTTAGGACGCCCCTTGATTTTTAATTCCCTCCAACTCTTTCTTGTGAAATCATAACGCAAACAACATAAATAACCTGACTTTAAGTTCACGACGAATACAATCTCCCCATCGAAGAATGACGCAAATCTAGGCTCTGTAGTATTCCATATCGAGGGAACCCCAATAATATGTCTCTCCGATTCTCTTTTTGGAGTCTTCCATAAAATCCATAAGTCAAAGTATCCATTTACCCATTTTCTATAGTCTATGACCCCTAATTTACCCTTTACCTCTATCAACAAGTAATAGTACACAAACTCAATTGCATTCCACAATGCAATATTTTTTATTTTTCAGATTTAACATCAAATGCAACTATAGATATATAATCAGCCATAGAAAATTGATAGAAGACTCCACTAGTGCATACAATACGGAATACAAGGGAAAATGTTCTGAGTGTCTCTCCATGATTTGCCTATGCCTAAAGTGAAAATCCAGTACTTTGTGTGCCTTTCTCGAGGATGATATGTTGTCCAGAGAACTTTGTACTTGTTTTCTTCCAGCTCAAAACCTAATGAAAATGTATTCCAGCATTTACCTTCATTTGGGTTGGGCAGAAGTCTAATTTCTTTGTGCTGGGATTGAAAATTGCAGCAGGTTGCATATATGATGATTACCAACCACAAAATAAACCACTAACACAATTAAAACGAGAATATGCAGGGTTACAGTTGCAAAGATTATTAAATGTGTCAAGTTGAAGAACGGAGGCAGAGGCTTTTCCATATTTCTTTTCCTCGGCAGTGTAATAAACTCCCTCTCCATGCAAAAGGAATTTTGTCCCACCAGAGTGACATTTATGGATATCCAAAAAAGCTGATTCGGATACCATTGAATTACAGAATTTGAAAACGCACTTGAAACGCATTAACGAATTAGAAGGAAGCCATGAAAATATTTCAAATATTATTTCTAGAGGTATTTTGCTGATAGAATTCATAATATTTAAGGTTGACGGCTAATTTTTTTTTTTTTTTTTTTGCGTCTTTTCTGGTAAGACTCTTATTAATGTTTTCTTTGCCTCTCTGTTTCCTAGTAAGACTACAAAAATATTGAACTTCTTTTTTTTTAACAAAAATCCTAAAAACAATATTATTGCAAAAAAATTGAAATTGTTTTTTTTCAAACCCTCAACACAATATTGAGCAGGGCATGATTTCGTTAGAAATATTGTGGCCCCATATCCCAATCATCAATTCATCAATTCAATATGACCCGCCCATTTTTGCCCCAATCATCAATCTCTCTAACAATAGATTTGAAGGTCATATACCAATCATTATTGGGCTTTGTAAGATGAACGTATCTCATAATCGCTTGGAAGGTTTATCTGTACTTGAATCATTGAATCTCTCATCCAACAAAATCAGCGGAGAAATTCCACAACAACTTGCATCCCTCACATCACTTGCAGTCTTAAGTCTCTCTCACAATCAGCTTGTTGGATGTCTCCCCAAAGGAAAACAATTTGATATGTTTGAGAACAGTTCATACCAAAGGAATGATGGACTATGTGGATTTCACTCTCAAAAGATTGTGGCGGCGATGATGAGGTACCACAAGCAACAACTCCATTTGGGCATATACATATTGCTGTCAACTCAATATACAACATGGCTTTCGAGGATGGATGTAGAATTGAAACAGTTAACGCAATCCAAACCCAAACTACTCTTATTGGTTCAAGTAAATATTCACTGATCCGAATAAAGTAGACAGGATGGGGCAAATAGAATCCACCCAACAATCAAACACCAAAACTCGTTCTCAGTCGAATGCTGTAGTGACTCCAAATTTTTGAAGGGAGATGTTTCAATCCATGAATGTGACGTAGAGAATATTGGTGACTCATATCGATGATAATGATGAGGACAAGGAAAACTTTAAAAGCAATTGAGGTCTCTCTGTTGACTTTGCCAACATCAGAAACAATTGTCGAGTCATTTCATTGGTTCCCCTGTTTTATAGAATAGTGTGATGGGATGAGTCTTTAGTGGTTAAAGTTAAACTTGTGCCTTATGTTGTACCACAAATTTATGATGTTGTTCAACATGCCAATGGTACTCCAAGTAGTTGTCATTCCAAATTAGACATGTTAGCAGCGAGACATGACCAGTACGTAGCATCGTGCACTAACAGAACAAATAGTACTCAAATCCTTCGCTAGATCTAAGTAGTTTTGTTGTGTGATAGTTAGACTCATTTCAGTTTGACAGCATAGTTGTTCTATTCTAATTAAGATTTATAATTTAGGTTGTCATTTGTATTGCTGTGATTAATTTAGATTTCTTCTTGTAATTTTCATTTTAGTTGATAATTTCAGCTGAGTTGTTTTAAACTTGAGAACAACAATGTACAGCTGGTGTATATATAGACAACATCTGAAAACTTGATATTTGTTCAATGGATCTGAAAACTATATCATTGTTACGTTTCTATTTGTTGATCACAACACTTTAAGAAGTCTACTACAATCAAAAGGTTCTCCATTTGTATGTTGGCTGACATAATTTTTCTTTCAGGTGGTCACCTTACCTGCTAGAATTGATCAACTTCGGACCAAGGTTGTTGTCACCCTTCATGGGTGTCTTCATGTTCGTGTGCCCTTTGCACAACAAAATCTCTGAGTTGACAATGCAGAATTATTGGTAGTTGGCCAACATTGTATTTTTGAAAAAAGTAGAACCTCTTTTAATGAGTAAATTAATTTGGAATTCTATCAATTAATAGGGGTAAAATGGTAAACTCATTATGTCAATTATTATTTTCTTAATAGGTGTGTCAAGTAAAAAATGAACAAGTAAATAACACAACGGGATATCAAATAAGGAAACAACTCAAACATGTCATCAAACTTTGATAAAAGAGTTATATATACCATCTGTTAAAAGTTTGGTTCATCTATGTCATTTCTGTTTGAGAAAAGGATCATACATGTCATTATTCGTTAACGAAAAATGGTTTTGGTTTTGCAAAATCATTTCTACACGAGGTCAATTTTCATTTGGTCACATCATTAAATCAAATCATTTTTAAAAGGAAAAGGAATTAAGTATGCCATCAAACTTTGAGAAACGACTCATTCTATGTTATCGTTAAGAGTTTGACTCATCTATTGTCATTTCAGTTAACAAATAATTGCACGGATGAGCCTTTTCTCAAACACAAATGACATAAATGAGCCAAACTTTTAATGGATGACATAGATGAACTTTTTTTCAAAATTCAATTTTTCCACATGTCATGTTTACAAGATTAAAGAACAGTTTTTTATTTTCTTAAACTCTATATTAAGTCAAAATAGAACAAACAAATTAAAATAGAGAGGGAGTAAATAATATATTTCACACTATATACATTCATTTGCAAAATAAAATTGTAAAATTTCATATTGGGCTTTCTAATGAAAGAGACAAAACTCAAAACTAGTCAAATAGTTCATGTTGGTGGTTCAATTAATACAAAAGAATTGTGCCACAATTGGACAAAAATTGACTTTTCAACAATTGAAGTTCTCAAGACAACACATACTTCATCTAGTTATCCACAAAAAGAAAAAAAACATTAGAACTAGAACATAATATATACCAAACGAAATCAAGGATGATAAATACTAAAGTAAAATAAAGGTCTAATCTTCTATTATTGAATGGATGATGGACAATTTCAAGATTTTTTTTCTTCATTCACATAATTAATTTATGCAATTAATGTGATTATTATTTCCAAAAATCTGATGTATGCAAACCTAATAGATTTATCTAATAAAATAATATTAAATATAATTGTGGACCTTACGTGGCTAACAAAGTTCATCATTGTTGTGTTCTTTGTTAGCTCAAAAGAAAGAGCACCATAAAATCTAACATTATTTTCTCTGCTTTCTCCAACAAAATTTACTATATTCACTTTTCTAACATATCATTCCACTGGCCTTATAAGTAATAACCATTTTCGTTATAAGTAAGAAAAATAATAAATTTTGTTAGAGAAAGTAGAGACAACGATGTTATATTTCATGAAGTTCTTTCTTTGAAAATAATAAAGAAGATAATAATAGTGGATTTTGTTAGCCACGTGGGGTCCACAATTAAATTTAACACATTTTTATTGGGCAATTTACAAAAATTCTACTAGTTTAGAAGTTAATTATTTAGATGCATGTTAGTTAGCAATATTACGAATCCTACTAGATTTTGGTGCGACAAGATACATCTAAAAACATGTATATCATGATATATGAACTCAAATTTAGGTGTAATTTATTCTAGATATAATGTATCCAAGTGGATTCACATGTATCTAGTATACATAGACCTCACCTCCTTCACATATCACTCATCATTCTCTATCTCGCTAACGTATCAGTATCCTAATTACATGGGAATCACACCAAATACATGTATCTAGTGTGATTCACATGTATTTGAGATATATAGACAAATCCCGCTCGCCTCCTTCATGTTCTTGCTCGCTTCTTTCCCTATTTCAGTATATCTGGTAGCAAAAAATATGTATCTAGGTGTATCTACTTGAAATGTGATATGAAGTTATTAATTAGTGAGATAAAATATAATAATTACAAAATATAGAAATAAAGGGGAAACTAACCAAATACCCCATAAAAACAAAATAATTACAAACATATACCCCTTTGCATTCGTACCCCACTAAATAATTACACTATATACCCCCTCCCCTCTCTAAAAAAAAACTAATTTCTCTTAGCTGATACTAAATCAATGTCATATACTATATTGGTGTCACTAAGGCGGATGATTTCGCTTAATTGATACTAAATCAATATATATGTACTGTATTGGTATCATTAAGGTATCTTGTCCAGAAATTACTTATTAGTTAATGATAATATATATATATTGTTTTGGTATCACGAAGGTTTCTCGTTCAGAAATTACTCATTAGTCAATGGTACTATAAGAGTATATGTATATTGTTGTGGTATTATTAAGGCTTCTTGTTCTTCTTTTTCTTCCGCATCGTCTTTCCTTTTTCTTTTTTTCTTTAAAATTTGATGTACCGCAAACTTGAATCGTTTCGAGTGAATTATATATCAAAAGACTCAAAATATCGAGAGAATTTCATATCTAAATTCTGATATTATTTAAAGGTGATTTCGAGTTGATCGAGATTGAATAGTCAAGGTATACTTCATGTATAGTCAATGTATACTTCATATATAATTAAGCTATATCGTCATGTATAGGTACGCTATATTAAATAGTCAATACTCATTATATGCTTTATATGACTTTTAACAAACTATATTATACATATCACTAGATCAATGATCATTAGAGGCAATTAATTCTTAATTGCTGCTAAATATGTATTTTTAGCGGAAATTAGCACTCTTTGTATATGTCCCTAAAGCCTTTAGCGACATTGGTTCTAATGACACTTAACTAATGCCGGTAAAAATTTTAGCACTCTTTATTAATGTCAATATTTATTTCCGCTAAAAGATGTTTTTGTTGTAGTGTATAGTCAATGTATACTTTCAATGATTTTTAATTATATGACTATATTTATTGTAAACTAATTACTAATATTATCATATATATATATATATATATAAAAGAAAACCCTAGACCCGCCTACGTGGCGCCACCACAAACCAGAAATCCCTTTTAATTTATTTTATTTCTAAAACTAGCCTTCCCCTTTCACGAAAAGTTGTGACTTTTATGAAGAGTTGCGACTTTTATGAAGTTGCGACTTGTATGAAAAGTTGTGACCTTTATGAAACGTTGTGACTTTTCCAATGAATTGTGACTTTTTCGACAAGGAACAATAAGCATTTGTTCACACTACCATTTATTGTCTATAAATAGAGGGATTTCCTGCCACTCTATTTGTAGGTTTTTTTTCCCGCTATAGGGTAGTCAAATTCAAATTCTTTAATTAAGCTTCGTATGAAGCTTGTTTCATTCCTCAAAGTTTTCTTCCTCCTATTTCATGGAGCTTAATCTTTACTATAAGTCGTAGTGATTCATGTAACTATGTCAATTTCTTTTTGCTATTTTGGTGACTTTTTTTTAACTCTGTTAAAAATTTCAGCAAGGATGATTTAAAATTGATCTTCTCTTTTGTCCCTTTCTACAGGTTTCTTCATATCAACAAAGAACAATAATTTTAATTGCAATGCGACATTACTACTCTTGCACCTTTCAGACCACAACTCATAACTTTGTTGAAATGGTTGAATTCATTACATTTGGTTCTTTAGTAAGCAAAACTTTTATTTCTTCCACTATTATTTGTCGGTTTTTTTTTGCTATAGGGAATCAAATTCAAATATATTAATTAAGCTTCTTATGAAGTTTGTTTCATTCTTCAATGTTTTCTTCCTCCTATTTCATGAACCTTAATATTTTACCGTAAATCATAGTGATTCATATATCTCTTGCAATTTCTTTTTGCTATTTGGTGACTTTTTTTTGAACTCTATTAGAAATTCCATTGAGGATGATTGAAAAATTATCTTCTGTTGTGTCCCTTTCTACAAGTTTCTTCATATACTTTTTGGGAAAATTGCTTGTGGATTGTGCTATATTTGATAGCATACAACAATAAATATGTGATAACTAATATGGAACCAATGATTATGTTTGTTACAAGAACTAAACAGATTGGTCTCTTGCTTGCCACAATTAGTATATTATCTTGATTGTTTTTTCTTAGGCACAAACATTTTGTATGGATTGAGGTATACATATTATCATCTCTGTTGGAGAATATTACTCAATTATTTTCCACCAGATAATGAAGAAAAACATAGATACAAAGGCTCGAAAAAAAGCTCATAAAAAAAGCTTGGTTTATTATCAGTTCCTTCCAAGACTCTCTAAGTAAAAGTTTTTCCCTATTTCTTCACTTAATACTGGGAATAGTAATGACTATTCTGAGACAATGAGGAAAAACATATATGATACTAACAATTTTAGGGTCATTTTTAACATATACATGATACGACATAGATTGATGGAGGTTCATAAGAAAGGAGCCTAAGGTCCACCATTTGAATTTAGTTAATTATGTTCTTATATGGATGTGATGTTCCACTTTACTAGGGAGTGTTGTTGTTCGAGGCTTTTTGGTATCTTCTTAATATCTGATGTTTTTTTAAGGATAGTAACACTTTTAATGTCTGATGTTTTTCTTTATAACTTCTTGGAATTTAGAAATATTCATTACTTCTGACCAACTATTTTCATGGAGATTTTCTCATACTTCTTTCATATACATAAAATCTCTCTATGACTCATAATTTTTGTATAACAAAAATGAAAATTAAAAAAAAAGGTAATTTAAGATTTCAGTGGAACGCTTTTCCTTAAGATAAAATATTCTTGACAATGTATTGTATGTATTGAAAATACGAATATTACCGAATGATCATATGTAAGCGTAGTAAAATAGTTCAACCCCGTGCGAAGCATGGGTAATTTACCTAGTCATATATTTATATAAAAGAGAACCCTAGGCCTACCTACGTGGTGCCACCAAAAGTCAGGATTTCCTTTTAAATTTATTTATTTCCAAAACTAGCCTTCCCCTTTCATGAAAAATTGTGACTTTTATGAAAAGTTGTGACTTTTATGAAAAGTTGCGACTTTGATGAAGAGTTGCTACTTTTATGAAAAGTTGTGACGTTTATGAAACGTTGTGACTTTTATGAAACGTTGCGACTTTTATGAAAGGTTGTGACTTTCTGAATGGTTGCAACTTTTCCAAATAGTTGTAACCTTTTTGATAGTGAACAATAAACATTTGTTCACACTACACTTTGTTGTCTATAAATAGAGTGATTTCCACTCATTTTAAAACAACAAAATTTTTGAACCTCCTCTTCTTCTTCTTCACAATTAAATTATATTCATGTACTTTGCTCCAGTTGAGTGATTCACTGACACCATTGCTTATGTTATAGATCTTGGTATGTTTTTTTTTACAGTTATTAATTTATTCTTATGTTATTAAGGATAAATGATAAAATGTTACAATTTTCATTTTCATTATTAATGTTTATTACTACGTAATCTTGTATGTAAGATAATATAGTGTTTTAGTTGTAATGACGGATAGGTTTTAAGTATCATTTTATAAACTCCATGATATTGAATTCCCGCGTGAAGCACGGGTAATTTTACTAGTATATATATAAAAAAAAAAAGAACCCTAGGCCCTCCTACGTGGCACCACCACAAACCGGGATTCCCTTTTAATTTATTTATTTCCAAAACTAGCCTTCCCCTTTCATGAAAAGTTGTGACTTTTACGAAAAGTAGTGACTTTTATGAAGAGTTATGACTTTTATGAAGAGTTGCGGCTTTTATGAAAAGTTGTGACTTTTAAGAGGAGTTGCTACTTTTATGAAAGGTTGTGACTTTGTGTAGGGTTGTAACTTTTCCAAAGAGTTGTGACCTTTCCGGTAAGGCACTATAAACATTTGTTCACACTATCCTTTGTTGTCTATAAATTGATTGATTTCCTCTCATTTTCAGACAACGAAAATTCTAAACTTCTTCTTCTTCTGCACAAAGACATAGATAACTACACAATAAATTAATTGTTCATATTCAATATGAAGTATGGATAGATTCTCAAGTTTACTGCAAGTTGTAAATACTTTTCTTGAAGTAATAAATGTGTTTCCCGACACTGCGATTGGAATAGAAGTGTAGTTTCAAATTGAACTCTATCACTCTAGTATGTTGATTTAAAAAAACAAACACCAAACAAATTGAATAGTTTTGTGTAATATTTTTTCCTTTCAAGCATATATATAATAAGTTCAATTGTTGTCCAATATGATATATTCTCCCTTTAATTTTCCATTTAAATAATTATTTATGATACATTTAAATGGGGAACTTTTAAATGATATATGTAAAGCAAAAGGTAGGGCTGAACTTTGTACATGTTAGAATTAGAAATTTGTTCACTTTTTTCAGCCTTTTAAAATTTATTTATCCCTTCACCAACGATTATTTATTTGCTAGAAACTTTAATACCTCGGGTTGATGTTCATGTTATTCCCCAAAAATATCAAATAGTAACACTTCCTGGTATCAAAAGGATAAATTATAATACCAAATTAAAGATGATTGATTGAAGGATAAATGATAAGATGATATAATTATCATTTTCCTTTACATTGTTAATGTTCGTTACTACGTAATCTTTTATGTAAGATAATATAGTGTTTTAGTTTTAATAACTTATAGGTTAAATATTATTTCATAAATTCTATAATAATAAATTCCCGCACGAGGCATGGGTAATTTTACTAGTTTATTATATGTAATTTAAATTATTCCAAAATATATTAAAAAGACCAAAATAAAACATTACTAGTAAATTAAGTACCATTTTAGTTATTTTCTCAAAAAGTCTCACATAAAGACAAAAGAATTAACTCATATCCTACTCACACTCTTCAATTACTTAGTGCCAAAAATATTTGAAGAAGAAAAAGCCACCATTGGAGGGTTAAGCTCATGTTCGTTTCCTTCTTTGTTAAGCTACTTTTCTTCATCAACCTCCGATCTCGATTGCAGATTCCTATCTGTTGCTAAATTTGATGGATTCCTATAAAAAAATTTACTCCCCAGCATTACTTGTTTATTTGTTGAACGTTGCTCTGTTTATGAAAAAAATGTAAAAACTAAACATATTTGAGATGTGGATGAAGTTTTGATGTTTTTTTCCGGTGAATTGATCGGTGGGAGGACCTTTTTTTAGTTTTCATTTTGTTTAGAGTTAACATACGGGGATGAAAAACAAGATTTTTTTTTCTGTTTGTTTTTGTGTCTTGAACTCTATTTTGATGAAACTAGGGTTAGGGATTTTTTGTGTGTGTTTTTGTGAAGGAATGCATGCTTTGCTAATAGATTTTATGTATAAGGGAGTTTGACCATGAAAATTGACAGAATTTGAAAAAAAGGTACTTTTTTTACTCCAAATAACTCGCAAAAACTCAAAAACTATTATATTCACAACCTTTGAAATGAAGTTATAGAATGAATTAGATATAAAGTTTCTTTTCTTGTTAAAAATTGAATTTGAAATAAAGGTATGAAACTTGTAGAGGATCATATAACTAGTGTAATGAGTGATGCATATCAGTTTTTTTTTTGGAAGTTATTTCTTCCTTTCCTTTTTCTTTTGGGCGTTTTTTCTTGAGAAGATGAGTAATAGAATGCCGGAATTTGATACATATGATATGTGGCCTGTGACTAGTTGTCAGAATGGATAAGGGTGATGTAGAGATGCTTGATGCGGAAAAGAATGTCCCTGCTAGTGATGTCCTTGTGTCCAATGAGTCACCAGTCAAGTACGAAAATGGTGTTAAGACTGGCAAAAGCAATGTTGAGGACAAGACACATGATAATAGTGATGCGAAGGGAGAGGACTTGAAGAATGCTAGAACCGAGACAGAGGACCAACTCAACTCTAAGAGTCAGCCAGAGGCACACGAAAATGTGGTGCTGGAGAACAAAACACATACTATTGATGTTGGAACGGATGATACGGTAAGTGGCTATGTGATGTTGATTGATGATGAAGTACAAAATATTGATGAAGGAGAAGTGAATGAAGTTGATCAGAGTGAGAAAATGATCTATGAGGTCAATCAGAATGGGAATAATATGTTAGTTGATAGATCACAGGACCCTTAGATGAAGACAAATGCTACAACTGTTACCACTGATGGTGATGCTAAGTCGGACGAGTTTCCGAAAGTGACAATTGAAGTTACAAATTATTCTGCATTTATAGGTGAGGATGATGAAGGCTCCCCTGAGGATCAAGCTGCATTTATAGGAAAACTAGGCACCTTTTACCGAAGAAGGCGATGGAATTTAGACCACCTAGATTTTATGGTCATTAGCTTAGTTGCCTAAAGTAAGTGTATCACGGTTTTATCATTGAGCCTTTTTATTTCATCTTGTTCCTAGTACAAATTATATCTTGTCATATTGTTCGTGCTAGGTTATGGAAATCTGTGATCATATTAGGTGGCTATGATCGGGTAAGCCTTTTATTCTGCACTTTTATTTTACTTTTTTAATTGAATCAAGAACTGCAGAGGATATTAGTCACTTCCCCAAAACGTCCTCGGCTAATCAGAAGCAGTGGGTCAACAATCAAGTGCAATAAGTCAAGGAATTATTTATGGATTAACCATGATTTTATGTGGTCATTTTTGTGAAAGGCTTTTTGTTGCTTGTTCACATAGCCGTGTGAAAAGCATCCCTGGAGGGCAATGTTTCTCTTTCCAAATATCACAGTGTGAATCTCGAGTTGTTAGAGAGGGTATTCTCAATTATTTTTAAGAAATAAGCAATGTATCTCCGTAGTTTATAGTATAATTAAAAAGAATCAAGCGGTGGTTGTGTATTTTATTATGTTACTAGATTAATTAATGATGCAATATGCTATGAGTTTGTGAGAAGAATTTTATGTTATTTCCACGTACTTTTAATGGTGTACTATTAAGCTACTTTATCTCTGTAGGTTACTGGATTAAATTTGTGGCGGCAAGTGAGAGACTTCTTTAATCCCCCCAAGTGATCATTTAGTTGGGCCTGGTTATTTCTGTTTTTCTGGCAACTTGATATGAATGTTTCTCCTTTGCTCGTCAAACATCAACTTCCCCAATATATACTATGTGTGGGAGATGTTGTCTGTCATTGTTTTACTGATGATGTGCCAAGATTTTGAAGTTTATTTCTGTTGTTTTGGATGTGAAATTTTAAGATATATTTTGGGTACATGTGAGAGGAATAAGTTGCTTGGTTGCTAGAACAGTATATCAGAAGGTGGAAGAAGAACAATTGTTCATGAACAATATAAAACCTTAATAAATACTCCCGTTGTTTCAAATGTTTGTTTGGTTTTAAATTGACATAGACTTTAAGAAAGTAAATAATTTTATGAATCTTGAAGCCTTGGGTCAAAATAGCACTTGGTCTAGTTATTTTACTTAAAATTGTAACAATTTTTTTTGAAATACAGAATTATATGAATTAGGGAGAAACTCCATGAAAGGAAAATTAGTGATTCATATAAATGGCTTAGTAGGAAATGTCCTGAAGAAATCCAACGAGTAACATAATATTGTTATGTAGAAAAGAGCAACTATTGCCTTTTTCTGATGAAGTGTATAGTTTTACGATTTCATCGACTAAAAAGGTTATCAAATTAAATGAATGGTAGTTATTGTAAAGATATGACACCTGGACGAAACTCAACCCCATCTCATGAGCAGTGGTTTGTCCATTTCCATATAAAGAGTTCAATTTCTCATCCCTCTTCCGATGTGGGATTTCTTAACATTCCCCCATACGCCAGTCCTCAACTAGAGCGTGAACCGTTATAAATGGGGACCCAACATCGATGAACAACAAATTGGGATGAGTCTAACTCTAATACCATATAAAGATATGACACCCGAGTCTACCTCAACCTCAAAAAGTAGCTCATGAGGGGAGGTTTGTCCAAGTCCATATAAGGAGTCCAATTTCCCATTCCTCTTCCGATGTGGGACTTTTTAAGAATTACAATTGAAAAATGATCGAAAAGGAAATGTGAGTTAATGTATGCTCAAGGTTCAAAATATCATAAAAAGACTTTATAAAGAAGAGTCCCTTAATTACATAATTTTAAATGGAAATCGGGAATTGAATTCATTATAAGATCTATTTATCCTTTTTAGAAGATAGTATGTTGCCACTAGGATTCAAGCCGAGATGCATTAGCACTACTTCCTAAAAGCAGTGTGTCTACCAATTTCACCATAGCGGCCTGTCTTAAACTCATAATAGCATATGAATAAGCAATTGTCGAGATTGAGTGAGCTATTTTAGTTTAGTAATGACTAAAATAGATCAATGACAATAAAATGTTCAAATAAGAATTTTAGGTTAAGGTTCATTTAAGATTTGAGTTTAGATAAACCAAAGACGCGTAGAATGTACCAAAATGTCCTTAATCTTGTGGTCATGAACATGTCATGTGAGTTGTGACACATTGAAATTAAGAATTGCCAAAAAAGGGAAGAGGCATTCTTTTCTTTGAACTTGGTAGCTTTGGAAGGAGGCATTATTTTTATAGCAGATAGAGTGATTAAAACTACTAAAATTGAAAATACGAAGAAAACATGAAGTGCTTTTGCAAAAATAAAAATATAGATTCTGTTATCTCCTGTATTCAGGTTAGGCAAAAATACAGAAACAGAAAGTAGATGAAATAAGCCGAATGATTTTAATTTGAGTCCACATAAATCATTGTGTTTCCTTAAGAAATTTAATTCCCTCACTGTACCCGAGCTTGCATATTAATTCCTCCCAAGATAAAATGGATTAACCTGTTAAAGAAGTAGCGGTACCTCAAACTTCAATAACTTCAGCGAACGCAAGAACAATAACAAGAGAACACACAGACTCAGTCGATCGACAATTTAGTTTATGTAAGAAAATGTATGCAGAGAGGAAAAAATTTCAGGGGTGAAAACTGGAAAAAAACATCTCTATTTATAGCCATTAACAGCAAGGAATGCGTCTGTTCAGACAATTCTGTTAAGACCCATTTTTTCCAGAATATTGTGTCTTTTGGGAAAAATAACGACTTTTCGAAAGGAACAGGTCCCTTCAGAACGTTATTACTGTTGCATATGAATTTCAAATAAATTCTATTGCGCCAAATTAATTTTGTTATTTAACTAACATTCTAAATTAATTTATAAGAGAAAAGAAATGAATTAACAAGATTGATTAAATCAATTTTGTCTAAAAATATTATCAATCAATCACATCCAAATCCAAATCCAAATCCAAATCTGAAGCCGAAGCCGAGCCGAGCGAGCGACGACGACGGCGCGAGGGGGCACCTTCTTCTTAACCCTTTAAGAACTAAAGGAAGTGTTTCCTAATATAAGGACAACAATTTCCTTTCTTCTACCAATATGGTAAAAATGACTTTTTATTTGCACTTTGCAATGACTTTTCATTTTCCATCCAAAATTGGTTCCCCCACTTTCATTCGTTCTTCCTCTTTCCATTTTCTCTCTTTTATTTGCCGTTCACACCTTGCTAAACCCAACAATCCCCCATATGAATGGGGAATGACTATAGTTAAAACATATGCATGAAAAACATGTGTGTCTTGTAAGTAAGGGTTAATCACATCTAGATAAGTAGGTTTCCCTTTAAACTTTTCGTAGTGAACATATATCGGATATACTCGGTCAATCGGTAGATTTGATAACTTTGAACCGTCGAGCTTTGGTGTATACCTAGACAACATAAGTCACACAATCAACCCTTGAACTATTTTTGGTTCTCATTATTTTGTTCGTTTGAGCCATGAACACATCTCGGTTAATAAGTGCTTAGAGAACTGGCCTTACCGAATTTTCCTTGAAGCGACTTACACTTCACACTTACATAGGTGGTTTCTAACTATGTTATCCTGTAGATACACCATTTGATATACCCTGTATCAAACTTAGAAACCATTAAAAAGTCCTTATGCCTTTATCCTGGTTACTGAACATTGTCTCATCATGAGAATGCACCATAAAATAAGTTTTGACAATGTTGAACCGTCATTTATGACTTTGTTTGATCTCCTTGAAACTAGATCTTAGGATCTCCAGTCTTCTAGGTAGAGTTACCGCCATGATGACTTGTTCTCGGCCATAGTCCCATTCACGTCGATGATCTCTCAACTCCCTCTCTAGTTAGGCCTTTTGTAAGTGGATCCGACACATTATCTTTTGACTTTACTTAGTCAATTGTGATAATTCCACTAGAGAGTAGTTGTCTAACAGAGTTATATATTCGTCTTATGTGACGAGACTTCCCGTTATACATAACGCTTCCAGCCCTTCATAATGCAGCTTGACTATCGCAATGTATGCATATTGAGGCCATTGGTTTGGGCCAAAACGGAATATCTTCTAAGAAATTCCGGAACCATTCAGCTTCTTCACCTGCCTTGTCTAAGGCGATGAATTCTGACTCCATTGTAGAGCGAGCTATACATGTTTGTTTGGATGATTTCCAAGATATTGCTCCTCCACCAATAGTGTAAACATATCCACTCGTGGATTTCGTTTCAGTTGACCCAGTAATCCAATTTGCATCACTATATCCTTCAAGAACTGCTGGATATTTGTCGTAATGAAAAACATAGTTTTGAGTGTCTTCTAAGTGCCCCAAAACTCTCTTCGTTGCCAACCAATGATTTTGATTGGGATTACTTGTGTATCGACTCAGTTTACTTATAGCGTAGGCTATGTCTGGTCGTGTACAATTCATGACATACATCAAACTTCCCAATACTCTGGAGTAATCCAATTGAGATTGACTTTCACCTTATTCTTAGCAAGATTAAGGTTCACATCAATTGGGGTGTTTGCCTTTTTGAAATTCAAATACTTGAACTTTTCAAGTACCTTTTGAATATAACGAGATTGAGACAATGCTAGACCGTTAGGAGTTTTTGTGAATCTTTATTTTCAATATCAAATCGGCTACTCCTAGATCTTTCATATCAAACTTACTAGCAAGCATATGCTTAGTAACTTTTATATTGGCAATGTCTTTGCTCATTATAAGCATGTCACCCACATAGAGGCATACAAAGACTTCCTGATCTATAGTGTCTTTAATGTAAACATATTTAGTCCATAAAGTGACTTAACAAGTTTGCATACTTTCTTTTCCGTGTAGATCTCTTCCTTCAGCTCTCCATTTAAGAAGGCGGTTTTCACATCCATTTGATGGATTTCAAGACCGTATACTGCAGCTAGGGTAATTAACATCTAAATTGATGTAATCCTAGTTTCTGTCGAGTATGTGTCAAAATAATCAAGACCTTCATTCTGTCTAAAGCCTTTAACAACAAGTCTTGCTTTATATTTTTCAATAGTTCCATCATCTTTCATCTTCTCTTTGAAGATCCATTTTGAAACCAAGGGTTTGTTCCCTGGAGGAAGATCAACTAACTCTCAGGTATGATTGCTTAATATTGATTCAATCTCACTATTGATAGCCTCCTTCCAAGAGGTTGAGTCGCTAGACAACATCGCTTCCTTGAATATTTGAGGCTCACTTTCAAGAAGGGATGTTCAAAAATCAGATCCAAATGAAGTAGTTGTCCTTTGACGTTTACTGCGCCTTGGACTCTCTTCATTGGTTTCATTCTCTTTTGGTTTTTCTCGAGGTTGTTTAGACCCCCCACTAGATGACTCAAGTCTAGTTTTATACGGATAGATATGTTTCAAAAATTTAGCATTATCTGATTCCATTACCGTATTATCATGAATATCCGGATGTTCGAACTTATGAACCAAAAATCGACATGCCTTACTATTTATGGCATATCTAATGAATACACAATCCACTGTCTTAGGCACTATTTTCACCCTCTTAGGTATAGGAACCAGGACCTTGGCAAGACAACCCCACACTTTGAAATATTTCAAGTTGGGTTTTATACCTTTCCATTTCTTTTATGGAATAACCTGTGTCTTCGTATGAGGCACTCTATTGAGTATTCTTTTTGCTGTAAGGATAGCCTCCCCCCACAAGTTTTGTGGTAAACCTGAACTTATATGTAATACATTCATCATTTCCTTTAAAGTTTGGGTTTTCCTTTCCGCAATTCCATCAGATTGTGGAGAATAAGGAGCAGTAGTTTGATGGATTATTCCATTTTCCAAACACATTTCTGCAAATGGAGATTCATATTCTCCACCTCTATCACTTCTGATCATTTTGATCTTTCTATCCAATTGATTTTCAACTTCAGTTTTATATTGCCTAAATGCATCTATTGCTTCATCCTTACCATTTAGCAAAAAGACATAACAATATCTAGTGTAATCGTCAATAAAATTATGAAATACTTTTTTCCACCACGTGTTGGTGTTGACTTCATGTCACACATGCCAATGTGAATCAGTTCTAAGGGATATGAATTCCTTGGAAAAGATTTATAAGGATGCTTAGCGTACTTAGATTCGACGCAAACTTAATTAGTTTTCACAAGGTTTTGTTATTAACGTGTCCCAAACGTTCATGCCACAAATATTTAGACTCAAGCAAGTAAGAAGAAGCAGAATCTTTATTCATATCAACTACAATTACATTGAGTTTAAAAAGTCCCTTAGTGAGGTAACCTTTTCCTACATATATCTCATTCTTACATTCTACAACTTTATCAGAAACAAATACACATTTGAATCCATTCTTAGTCAGAACAGGTATAGAAACTAGGTTCTTTCGCAATTTCGAAACATACGAGACTCTGTTCAAAGTCACCACCTTGCCTAATGTCATCTTTAAGAGGATCTTGCCAGTTCCTTCCACCTTTGCAACAGCGGAATTTGCCATAAATAACTTCTCGTCAGTAGGTACTGAGTATATGATGAAAATAATTCTTTGTTGGCACAAACATGGCATGAGGCACCAGAATCTATCCACCATTCTCTTGGATTTCCAACCAAGTTGCATTCTGAAAGCATTGCACAAAGATCGTCCATCTCTCCTTTGAATTCAGCCAAATTTGCTTGATCCTTCTTCTTGTCCTTCTTGGGACCCCTACATTCAGTAGCCTTATGACCACGTTTGCCACAGTTGAAGCAGCTTCCATTGAATTTCTTCTTAGGAGGATTGCTCTTTGGACCAGATGCTTTCTTTCTTTTCTTTGATTTTCTGGGATCTTCTTCAACAATATTTACTCTAGATATTGTTGAATTACCACGTGACCTCTTTTATGTGGCCTTGTTGTCCTCTTCGATCCTCAGCCTTACCATAAGATTTTCAACAGTCATCTCATTGCGTTTATGTTTCAAGTAGTTTTTGAAGTCCTTCCACAATAGAGGTAACGTCTCAATAATGGCAGCCACTTGAAAAACATCATTCACAACCAATCCTACATTAAAGATTATGTGAGTATTAAGAATAAACTTAATATTTCCAACATAGGTATTAAATAAATTTATACCTTCAACAAGGAGAACATGGATTATGACCTGGAATTCTTGAACTTAGGTGACGACGGTCTTATTGTCTATCATCTTATAGTTCAGAAACTTTGCCACAATAAACTTCTTCATTCCGGCATCCTCTGTTTTGTACTTCTTTTCTAAAGCATCACAGAGTTCTTTTGATGTTTTGACAGTAGTGTACACATTGTACAGATCATCCTACTGGCCACTCAGAATATTCTTTTTACATAAAAAATCAGAATGTATCCATGCTTATGTTACCAAGAATCGTTCTTCAGGCGGAGTTTCATCCGACATAATAGGAACGTTCTCATTAATGAACCTCTGTAGACTCAGCGTAGTTAGAGAGAAAAACATCTTATGCTGCCATCTCTTGAAGTCGACTCCAGAAAACTTTGCAGGTTTCTCAGTCGGTGCTAGGGCAGAAAACTTTGAATGATTGTGTGCAACCGATGTTGTTGCAGCACTTACTGTTCCAGCATTTACTTGACTTGAATTAGTCATTTTTCGTCACAAATGACAAACAATTTAGTATGTGAAATACTACCAGTAAAGAATAAATCTTTACATAGACTGTTATCTCCTGTATTCAGGATAGTCAAAAATACTTTCTTTTCTTTGCCGAGAACTACGAAGCCCTCAGGCTATTCCATGTAGATCGCTTCCTCCAGCTCTCCATTTAAGAAGGCGATTTTCACATACATTTGATGGATTTCAAGACCGTATACTGCAGCTAGGATAGTTAACATCTGAATTAATGTAATCCTAGTCACTAGCGAGTATGTGTCATAATAATCAAGACCTTCTTTCTATCTAAAGCCTTTGACAACAAGTCTTGCTTTATATTTGTCAATAGTTCCATCATCTTTCATCTTCTTTTTGAAGATCCATTTTGAACCCAAGGGTTTGTTCCCTGGAGGAAGATCAACCAACTCCCAGGTATGATTTCTTAAGATTGATTCAATCTCACTATTCACAGCCTCCTTCCAAGAGGTTGAGTCGCCAGACAACTTCGCTTCCTTCAATGTTTGGGGCTCACTTTCAAGAAGTAATTTTACAAAATCATATCCAAATGAAGTAGCTGTCCTTTAACGTTTACTGCGTCTTGGACTCTATTCATTGGTTTCATTCTCTTTTGGTTCTTCTCGAGGTTGTTTAGACTCCCCCACTAGATGACTCAAGTCTAGTTTTATACTGATAGATATGTTCAAAAAAGTCAGCATTATCTGATTCCAATACCGTATTATCATGAATATACGGATGTTCGAACTTATTAACCAAAAATCGACATGCCGTACTATTTATGGCATAGCCAATGAATACACAATCCACAGTCTTCAGCCCTATATTCACCCTCTTAGGCATAGGAACCTGGACCATGGCAAGCCACCCCCACACTTTGAAATATTTCAAGTTGGGTTTCCTACCTTTCCATTCCTCATAAGGAATAACATGTGTCTTCGTATGAGGCACTCTGTTGAATATTCGATTTTCTATAAGGATACCCTCCCTCCAGAAGTTTTGTGGTAAACCTGAACTTATAAGTAAGGCATTCATCATTTCCTTTAAAGTTCGGTTTTTCCTTTCCGCAATTCCATTATATTGTGGAGAGTAAGGAATAGTAGTTTGATGGATTATTCCATTTTCCAAACATATTTTTGCAAATGCATATTAATATTTTCCACTTCTATCACTTCTGATCATTTTGATCTTTCTATCCAACTTATTTTCAACTTCAGTTTTATATTACCTAAATGCATCTATTGCTTCATCCTTTTCATTTAGCAAATAGACATAACAATATCTAGTGTAATCGTCAATAAAAGTTATGAAATACTTTTTTCCACCACGTGTTGGTGTTGACTTCATGTCACAAATGTCAGTGTGAATCAGTTCTAAGGGATATGAATTCCTTGCAACAGATTTATAAGGATGATTAGCGTACTTAGATTCAACGCAAACTTGACATTTTGATTTATTGCACTTAAATTTAGGCAAAACATTTTGTTAATCAGTTTTCGCAAGGTTTTGTTATTAACGTGTCCAAAGCGTTCATGCCATAAACATTTAGACTCAAGCAAGTAAGAAGAAGCAGAATCTTTATTCATATCAACTGCAATTACATTGAGTTTAAAAAGGCCTTCAGTGAGGTCGCCTTTTCCTACATACATTTCATTCTTACTTACTACAACTTTATCAGAAACAAATACACATTTGAATACATTCTTAGTCAGAACAGGTATAGAAACTAGGTTCTTTCTCAATTTTGGAACATACGAGACCCTGTTCAAAGACACCACCTTGCCTGATGTCATCTTTAGGAGGATCTTGCCAGTTCCTTCCACCTTTGCAATAGCGGAATTTGCCATAAACCACTTCTCGTCTGTAGGTGCTGGAGTATATGATGAAAATAATTCTTTGTTGGCACTAACATGGCATAAGGCACCAGAATCTATCCACTATTCTCTTGGATTACCAACCAAGTTGCATTCTGAAAGCATTGCACAAAGATCGTCCATCTCTCCTTTAGATTCAACCAAATTTGCTTGATCCTTCTTCTTGTCCTTCTTGGGACCCCTACATTCAGTAGCCTTATGATCACGTTTGCCACAGTTGAAGCAGCTTCTATGGAATTTCTTCTTAGGAGGATTGCTCTTTGGACCAGATGTTTTCTTTCTTTTCTTTGATTTTATGGGATCTTCTTCAACAATATTTACTCTAGATATTGCTGAATTACCACGTGACCTATGTTCTGCGGTCTTGTTGTCCTCTTCGATTCTCATCCTTACCATGAGATCTTCAACAGTCATCTCCTTGCGTGTATGTTTCAAGTAGTTTTTGAAGTCCTTCCACAATAGAGGTAACTTCTCAATAATGGCAGCAACTTGAAAAGCATCATTCACAATCAATTCTACATTAAAGATTATGTGAGTATTAAGAATAAACTTAATATTTCCAGCATAGGTATTAAATAAATGTATTCCTTCAGCAAGGAGATCATGGATTATGACCTGCAATTCTTGAACTTGGGTGACGACGGTCTTACTGTCTATCATCTTATAGTCCAGAAACTTTGCCACAATAAACTTCTTCATTCCGGCATCCTCTCTTTTGTACGTCTTTTCTAAATCATCCCAGAGTTCTTTTGAGGTTTTGACATTACTGTACACATTGTACAGATCATCCTGCAGGCAACTCAGAATATATTTTTTACACAAAAAATCAGAATGTGTCCATGCTTCTGTTACCAAGAATCGTTCTTCATGCGGAGTTTCATCCGACATAATGGGAACGTTCTCAATAATGAACCTCTACAGATTCAACGTAGTCAGCTAGAAGAATATCTTTTGCTGCCATCTCTTGAAGTTGACTGCAGAAAACTTTGTAGGTTTCTCAGCCGGTGCTAGGGCAGCAGTTGAACGATTGTGTGCAACCGATGTTGTTGCAGCACTTACTGTTCCAACATTTACTTGACCTGAATTAGTCATTTTTCTCTCACAAATGGAAGACAATTTAGTATGTGAAATACTACCAGTAAAGAATAAATCCTTACACAGACTGTTTTTGATTTAAAGATAAACTTTGTATGTTCTTTTAATCGTTAATCGAATGAATTTTAAAAATTCTAATAGAGTAGAAAACCATAAAGGTTTTAATCTCCAAAAACCTCAAATACAGAAACTATTAAATTTCTTAAGATTGTTATCTTTTGTATTCAGGTTAGTCAAAAATATAGAAACAGAAAGTAGATGAAATAGACAGAATTATTTTAATCCGAGTCCACAGAAACCACTGTGTTTCCTTAAGAAATTTAATCACCTCACTCTACCCAAGGTTGCAGATTAATTCCTCCCAAGATAAAACGGATTAACCTGTTAAAGAAGTAGCGGTACCTCAAACTTCAATAACTTCAGCGAACACAAGAACAGCAACAAGAGCACACACAGACTCAGTCGATCAAAAATTTTGTTTATATAAGAAAATGTATGCAGAGAGGAAGAAACTTCAGTGGTGAAAACCGAAAAAAACATCTCTATTTATAGCCATTTACAGCAAGGAATGCGTCTGTTCAGATAACTCTGTTCAGACCCATTTTTTCCAGAACGTTGTGTCTTTTGGGAAAAATAATGACTTTTCGGAAGGAACAGGTCCCTTCAAAACGGTATTACGGTTGCATATGGATTTCAAATAAATTCCGTTGCGCCAAATTAATTCTGTTATTGAACTAAAATTCTGAATTAATTTATAAGAGAAAAGAAATGAATTAACAAGATTGATTAAATAAATTTTGTCCAAAAATATTATCAATCAATCATATCATTTGCCAAATCCAAATACAAATCCAAATCCAAATCTGAAGCCGAAGCCGAGGCCGAGCGAGGGACGACAACGGCGCGAGGGGACTCTTTCTTCGTAACCCTTTAAGAACTAAAGGAAATGTTTCCTAATATAAAGACATCAATTTCCTTTCTTCTACCAATATGGTAACAATGATTTTCATTTGCACATTGCAATGACTTTTCATTTTCCCTCCAAAATTGGTTCCCCACTTTCATTGGTTCTTTCTCTTTCCATTTTCTCTCTTTTATTTCCCATTCACTCCTTCCTAAACCCAACAATCCCCCACATAAATGGGGAATGGCTATAGTTAAAACATATGCATGAAAAACTTGTGTGTCTTGTAAGTAAGGGTTAATCGCATCTGGATAAATAGGTTTCCCTTTAAACTATCCGTAGTGAACATATATCGGATATGCTCGGTCAATTGGTAGATTTAATATCTTTGAACCGTCAAGCTTTGGTGTATACCTAGACAAAATAAGTCACACAATCAACCCTTGAACTATTTTTGGTTCTCATTGTTTTTTTCATTTCAGCAACGAACACATCTCTGTTAATAAGTGCTTAGAGAACTGGCTTTACCGGATTCTCCTTAAAGCGGCTTACACTTCACACTTACATATGTGGTTTCTAACTGTATTATCCCATAGATACACCATTTGATATACCTGTATCAAACATAGAAACCATTAAAAAGTCCTTATGCCTTTATCCTGGTTACTGAACATTGTCTCATCATGAGAATGCACCATAAAATAAGTTTTGACAATGTTGAACCGTCATCTATGACTTTGTTTGATTTACTTGAACCTAGATCTCGGGATCTCCAGTCTTCTAGGTAGAGTTACCGCCACGATGACTTGTTCTTGGCCATAGTCCCATTCACGTCGATGATCTCTCAACTCCCTCTCTAGTTAGGCCTTTTGTAAGTGGATCCGACACAATATCTTTTGACTTTACTTAGTCAATTGTGATAATTCCACTAGAGAGTAGTTGTCTAACAGAGTTATGTCTTTGTCTTATGTGACGAGACTTCCCGTTATACATAACGCTTCCAGCCCTTCCTATTACAGCTTGACTATCGCAGTGTATGCATATAGAGGCCATTGGTTTGGGCCAAAACAGAATATCTTCTAAGAAATTTCAGAGCCATTCAACTTCTTCACCTTCCTTTTCTAAGGCGATGAATTCTGACTCCATTGTAGAGTGAGCTAAATATTTTTGTTTGGATGATTTCCAAGATATTGCTCCTCCACCAATAGTGAAAACATATCCACTCATGGATTTCGTTTCAGTTGACCCAGTAATCCAATTTGCATCACTATATCCTTCAAGAACTGCTGGATATTTGTTATAATGCAAAACATAGTTTTGATTGTCTTCCAAGTACCCCAAAACTCTCTACATTGCCAACCAATGATTTTGATTGGGATTACTTGTGTATCGACTCAGTTTACTTATAGCGCACGCTATGTCTGGTCGTGTACAATTCATAATATACATCAAACTTCCCAATACTCGGGCGTAATCTAATTGAGACTGACTTTCACCTTTATTCTTAGCATGATTAAGGTTCACATCAATTGGGGTCTTTGCCTTTTTGAAATTCAAATACTTGAACTTTTCAAATACCTTTTGAATATAATGAGATTGAGACAATGCTAGACCGTTAGGAGTTTTGTGAATCTTTATTCCCAATATCAAATCGGCTACGCCTAGATCTTTCATACCAAACTTACTAGCAAGCATATGCTTAGTAGCTTTTATATTAGCAATGTCCTTGCTCATTATCAGCATGTCATCCACATATAGGCGTACAATGACTTCCTGATCCGTAGTGTCTATAATGTAAACACATTTATCACACTCATTGATCTTAAATCCATTTGACAACATGGTGTGATCAAACTTTGCTTGCCATTGTTTCGGTGCTTATTTTAGTCCATAAAGTGACTTAACAAGTTTGCATACTTTCTTTTCTTTGCCAGGAACTATGAATTCCTCAGGCTGTTCCATGTAGATCTCTTCCTCCAGCTCTCCATTTAAGAAGGCGGTTTTCACATCCATTTGATGGATTTCAAGACCGTATACTGCAGCTAGGGCAATTAAAATTTGAATTGATGTAATCCTAGTCTCTGTCGAGTATGTGTCAAAATAATCAAGACCTTCTGTCTATCTAAAGCCTTTGACAACCAGATTTGGTTTATATTTGTCAATAGTTCCATCATCTTTCATCTTCTTTTTGAAGATCCATTTTGAACCCAAGGGTTTGTTCCCTGGAGGAAGATCAACCAACTCACAGGTATGATTGATTGAGATTGATTCAATCTCACAATTGACAGCCTCCTTCCAAGAGGTTGAGTCTCTAGACAACATCACTTCCTTGAATGTTTGAGGCTCACTTTCAAGAAGGAATGTTACAAAATCATATCCAAATGTAGTAGCTGTCCTTTGACGTTTACTGCGCCTTGGACTCTCTGAATTTGTTTCATTCTATTTTGGTTCTTCTTTAGGTTGTTTAGACCCCCCACTAGATGACTCAAGTCTAGTTTTATACGGATAGATATGTTCAAAAAATTCAGCATAATCTGATTCCATTACCGTATTATCATGAATATTCAGATGTTCGGACTTATGAACCAAAAATTGACATGCCTTACTATTTGTGGCATATCCAATGAATACACAATCCACAGTCTTAGGCCCTATTATCACCCTCTTAGGTATACGAATCTGGACCTTGGCAAGACACCCCCATACTTTGAAATATTTCAAGTTGGGTTTTCTACCTTTCCATTTCTTATATGAGGCACTCTATTGAGTATTCGATATTCTGTAAGGATAGCCTCCCCCCATAAGTTTTGTGGTAAACCTGAACTTATAAGTAAGGCATTCATTATTTCCTTTAAAGTTTGGTTTATTCTTTCCGAAATTCCATTATATTGTGGAGAGTAAGGAATAGAGAGTAAGGAATAGTAGTTTGATGGATTATTCCATTTTCCAAACATATTTCTGCAAATGGAGATTCATATTCTCCACCTCTATCACTTCTGATCATTTTGATCTTTCTATCCAACTGATTTTCAACTTCAGTTTTATATTGCCTAAATGCATCTATTGCTTCATCCTTACCATTTACCAAATAGAAATAACAATATCTAGTGTAATAGTCAATAAAAGTTATGAAATACTTTTTTCCACCACGTGTTGGTGTTGACTTTATGTCACACATGTCAGTGTGAATCGGTTCTAAAGGATATGAATTCCTTGCAACAGATTTATAAGGATGATTAGCGTACTTAGATTCAACGCAAACTTGACATTTTGATTTATTGCACTCAAATTTAGGGAAAACATTTAAGTTAATCAGTTTTTGCAAGGTTTTGTTATAAACGTGTCCCAAATGTTCATGCCATAAACATTTAGACTCAAGCAAGAAAGAAGAAGCAGAGTCTTTATTCATATCAACTGCAATTACATTGAGTTTAAAAAGGCCCTCGGTGAGGTAACCTTTTCCTACATACATCTCATTGTTACTTACTACAACTTTATCAGAAACAAATACACATTTGAATCCATTCTTCCTCAGAATTGGTATAGAAACTAGGTTCTTTCGCAATTTCAGAACATACAAGACACTGTTCAAAGTCACCACCTGACCTGACATCATCTTTAAGAGGATCTTGCCAGTTCCTTCCACCTTTGCAACAGTGGAATTTGCCATTAACAACTTCTCGTCAGTAGGTACTGGAGTATATGATGAAAATAATTCTTTGTTGGCACAAACATGGCATGAGGCACCAGAATCTATCCACCATTCTCTTTGATTTCCAACCAAGTTGCATTCTAAAAGCGTTGCACAAAGATCGTCCATCTCTCCTTTAGATTCAGCCAAATTTTCTTGATCCTTCTTCTTGTACTTCTTGGGACCCCTACATTCAGTAGCCTTATGACCACGTTTCCCCCACTTTCATTGGTTCATCCTCTTTCCATTTTCTCTTTTTTATTTCCCATTCACACCTTGCCAAACCCAACAGATTCCAACATCAAGCAATCAACTTAGTTTCTCAGACTCTACTTGTGACACATTGAAATTAAGAATTGCCAAAACAGGGAAGAGGTATTCTTTTCTTTGAACTTGGTAACTTTGGAAAGAGGCATTCATTTTATAGCGGAGATAGTATAAAAACTACTAAAATTGAAAATATGAAGAAAACATGAAGTGCTTTTACAAAAATAACAACATAGATTCCAACACTAAGCTATAAGCTAAGTTACTCAGACTCTTCACTTTTGGTGCCACACGACACGACATGGGTGTGGGATCAGTGTCCAATTTGGCAACTGATTTTAGGTGCTTTGACCAAAATATATGGGGTAAGTGTGGACAGTTTTAATGATTGTCTGTAATCAATACAAAAACTAAGGTGATATTGAAGAAAATGAAATACCTTTTATCCAGAAATTTCTATGTCATTCCTTTTCTATTAATCTCCTTCCATATTCTCCACTAGTTTTCCCGTAATATCTCATAATTTTGGTTTTCTAACTCTTCTTTTTGATATTTTCATTATTTTTAGGCGAATTCCTGCACCCGTATCCCTACATGGATCCATATCCCCGAATCTTATCATGAAGAATCCAACATCGAGATCCCCACCTATATTGGACACCCGCACTGAGTCCAAGCAACTTAGGCTATAAGTTCTAAGAAACATACACCGCATTAACTACAAACAACAACATACCCAAGGAATGTTGCATCTTTCTTTCTGTTAGGCCTTGGTCAATTATAGATTCAGTGACCATGATTCAGTGCGTGATCAGATTTTAGCTAGTCCTACAATTCCTACAGTTGATGAATTATTCTCTCGTCTACTTCGTATTGTTGCGCCTCCCAGCCACAAAGTAGTTTCATCACCGACCTTTGATTCCTCTGCTCTTGCATCTCAAACTATAGAAAAACGAGTATATCAATCTATGGAGAATCAACGAGGAGGAGGTCGTCTTGGAAAACCTAGATCCAAGTGTAGTTATTGTCATAAGTCTGGACACACTCGTGACATATGTCATAATTTGCATGGTCCACCACCCAGTTATGATCCTGCTACTCTAAAGGAATATAATGAGTTCCTTCGTAATCGTGCAAGTAAGCATACATCTTCACAAGAAGCATTTGTTGCTCTGTCTGATCGACCATCCCATAATGCTCATATTGCTCAATCAGAATATGATGAGTTCCTTCAATATCGGGCAAGTAAGCAAATGTCTCCACAAGTAGCTTCGGTTGTTCAACATGATGTTGTTGCGGGTAATTCTTTTGCTTGTGTTTCACAGTCTAATACTCATGGATCATGGGTCATGGACTCGGGCGCTTCTGATCATGTTTCTGGTAACAAATCACTTCTGTCAGATATTGTTTATTCACAATCTCTTCCTGTTATTACTTTGGCCAATGGGATACAAACAAAACCAAAAGGGGTTGGAAAAGCCACACCCTTATCTTCTGTCACTCTAGACTCTGTTCTTTATGTCCCTGGTTCCCCTTTTAATCTAGCATCTGTTAGTCGTTTGACACGTGCCCTACATTGTGGCATAACCTTTTTTGATGATTTTTTTCTCATGCAGGACCGCAGTACGGGACAGACGATTGGCACAGGACATGAATCACAAGGCCTTTACTATCTTACCTCTTCAAATTCCTTCACAGCATGCTCTGTTACAGATCCTCCGGACCTCATTCACAAACGTTTGGGACATCCGAGTCTATCTAAACTGCAACAGATGGTGCCTAGTTTATCTAGTTTGTCCAAATTAGATTGTGAGTCGTGTCAACTTGGGAAACACACTCGTGCCACATTTTCACGTGGTACTGAGGGTCGTTCAGAGTCTATTTTTTCATTAGTTCATTCTGATGTTTGGGGTCCTAGTAGAGTCAGTTCCACCTTAGGATTTCGTTATTTTGTTAGTTTCATTGATGATTATTCGAGATGTACTTGGGTTTTCTTAATGAAAGATCGTTCTGAGTTATTTTCTATATTCAAAAGTTTCTTTGCTGAAATAAAAAATCAGTTTGGTGTTTCTATTCGTACTTTTCGTAGTGATAATGCCTTAGAATACTTATCATCCCAGTTTCAGGAGTTTATGTCTCACCAAGGAATTATTCACCAAACATCTTGTCCATACACTCCTCAACAAAATGGTGTAGCGGAAAGAAAGAATAGGCATCTCATTGAGACTGCTCGCACTCTCCTCATTGAATCCCATGTTCCGTTGCGTTTTTGGGGTGATGCAGTCCTTTCATCTTGCTATTTAATTAATAGAATGCCCTCATCTTCTATTTCGAATCAGGTTCCACATTCCATACTATATCCACAGTCACATCTCTATTCTATCCCTCCTCGTGTATTTGGGAGCACATGCTTTGTTCATAACTTAGCCCCAGGAAAAGATAAATTAGCCCCTCGTGCTCTTAAATGTGTCTTTCTTGGTTACTCTCGAGTTCAAAAAGGGTATCGTTGCTATTCACATGATCTCCGCCGATATTTTATGTCTGCCGATGTAACATTCTTTGAATCTCAACCTTACTACACATCTTCTGATCATCTTGATATCTCTGAGGTCTTACCCATACCTCAGGTCTTACCTGTACCGACTTTTGAGGGACCTACGGTATCTTCTCCATCTCCAGTTATAGTGCCACCACTCCTAACTTATCATCGACGTCCACGTCCAGCAATAGTCTCAAATGATTCATGTCATGCGCCGGACCCTGCTCCTACTGTGGCCTTGCCCCCTGCTAGCCAATCGATTGCACTTCAAAAAGGTATACGATCTACTCGAAATACTAATCCCCATTATACTTTCTTGAGTTATCATCGTTTATCTTCACCCCATTATGCCTTTGTATCATCTTTGTCCTCTATTTCCATCCCTAAGACTACAGGAGAAGCACTTTCTCATTCTGGATGGAGGCAGGCTATGATTGATGAGATGTCTGCTTTACATTCGAGTGGTACTTGGGAGCTTGTTTCCCTTCCTACAGGTAAGTCTACTGTTGGTTGTCGTTGGGTTTATGCGGTCAAAATTGGTCCAGATGGTCAAGTCGATCGGCTTAAGGCTCGCCTTGTTGCTAAAGGGTATACTCAGATATTTGGGCTAGATTATAGTGACACTTTCGCTCCTGTGGCCAAAATAGCATCAGTCCGTCTTTTTCTATCTATGGCGGCCGTTCGTCATTGGCCTCTTCATCAGTTGGACATTAAGAATGCTTTTCTGCATGGTGATCTTGAGGAAGAAGTCTATATGGAGCAACCACCTGGTTTTGTTGCTCAGGGGGAGTCTAGAAGCCTTGTATGTCGATTGCGTCGGTCACTATATGGTCTAAAACAGTCTCCTCGAGCTTGGTTTGGAAAGTTCAGCACAGTAATTCAGAAGTTTGGCATGACTCGTAGTGGCGCTGATCACTCTGTGTTTTATCGGCATTCAGCACCAAATCTGTGTATTTATTTGGTTGTTTACGTTGATGATATCGTTATCACCGGCAATGATCAAGTTGGTATCGCTAATTTGAAGCAGTATCTCTTTCAGCATTTCCAAACTAAAGACCTTGGCAGATTGAAGTATTTTCTTGGTATTGAGGTTGCTCAGTCTAGATCAGGTATTGTTATTTCTCAACGCAAGTATGCTTTAGACATTCTTGAGGAGACAGGAATGATGGGATGTAAACCCATTGACACTCCTATGGATCCGAATGTTAAACTCCTTCCAGGACAGGGGGAGCAACTCAGTAATCCTGAAAGGTATAGACGGTTGGTTAGAAAGTTGAATTACCTCACTGTGACTAGACCGGACATCTCTTTTCCTGTGAGTGTTGTAAGTCAGTTTATGACTTCTCCTTGTGATAGTCATTGGGATGCAATTGTTCGTATTCTGCGATATATAAAGTCAGCTCCTGGTAAAGGACTACTCTTCGAGGATCAAGGCAATGAGCATATCACCGGATATACAGACGCTGATTGGGCAGGATCACCCTTTGATAGACGTTCTACATCCGGATATTGTGTCTTAGTTGGAGGTAATTTGGTGTCATGGAAGAGTAAGAAACAAAGTGTGGTTGCTCGATCCAGTGCAGAAGCAGAATATCGAGCAATGGCTGTAGTAACTTGTGAGCTAGTTTGGATCAAACATTTGCTTGGAGAATTGAAGTTTGGAGAAACCGGTCATATGGAACTTGTGTGTGATAATCAAGCGGCCCTTCATATCGCATTAAATCCAGTGTTTCATGAGAGGACTAAGCACATTGAGATTGATTGTCACTTTGTAAGAGAAAAGATACTCTCAGGAGATATTGTTACCAAATTTGTGAAGTCAAATGATCAACTTGCAGATATCTTCACCAAGTCTCTTACCGGTCCTCGTATTAATTACATTTGTAACAAGCTAGGTACATATAATTTGTATGCACCAGCTTGAGGGGGAGTGTTAGAATTGAATAGGAAAACACAATCCTACACAAACTAGGAATAGTTTATAGTCTCCTATTTGGTAAGGAATTGTATTATATAGTGTCTATAAATAGGGTTCTCTATGTAATTATTACAACAACAATTCAATAATATTCTTTTCCTATATTTCTCACAGAGACATTTGCTTACTTGCCCGATATTGAAGGAACTCATCATATTCTGATTGAGCAATATGAGCATTATGGGATGGTTGATCAGGCGGAGCAACAAATGCTTCTTGTGAAGATGTATGCTTACTTGCACGATTACGAAGGAACTCATTATATTCCTTTAGAGTAGCAGGATCATAACTGGGTGGTGGACCATGCAAATTATGACATATGTCACGAGTGTGTCCAGACTTATGACAATAACTACACTTGGATCTAGGTTTTCCAAGACGACCTCCTCCTCGTCGATTCTCCATAGATTGATATACTCGTTTTTCTATAGTTTGAGATGCGAGAGCAGAGGAATCAAAGGTCGGTGATGAAACTACTTTGTGGCTGGGAAGCGCAGCAATACGAAGTAGACGAGAGAATAATTCATCAACTGTAGGAATTGTAGGACTAGCTAAAATCTGATCACGCACTGAATCATGGTCAGTAGAGAGTCCAGCAAGTGTAAGAACTAGAAACAACGTCTGTCTGTGTTCTTGTTGTTTGTCCACATTTTTAGTGATTGGCATCAACGTGTCAAATTCCTCCATGACTGATTGTACCTGACCCAAGTAAGTAGACATATCGGATTCTTGTTTCTTTAAGCTAGTCATTCTAGATATCACATCATAGAATCGAGATATATCATTAGTATATAAAGCACGAGCCTTTTCCCAAACTGAATAACATGTTTGGGATGAGCGAAACAAGGGCATCAACTTGGAATCGATAGATCGCCATAGGAGACTACATAATTGAGCATCAACCTTCTCCCATTGTGCTTTGACGTTATTATCTGTCTCACTAGCCTTTGCCTTTTCATCTACCACACAAGTATTGTTGGTTAAGTGATCATGAATGCCTTGCCCCTTGCACCATAACTCAACCGAGGAAGCCCAGGCTAAATAGTTTGAGCTTCCCATTAATGGTTCTAAAGTGATCATAGCACTTGAACTACCTATATTCTTGGAGCCAAAAATATCAATCCCTAAAGACATATTATGAATTTAGAGAGAGGAAAAAAAAATAAAAAAAATAAGGCTGGTCCTAGTCGGAATCTGGAAAAAAAAAGGTGCAGTCGCCGGAAATTAGGTCTGACTGCCCGAAACTGGTCGGAATAAGAAAATAAATATACAGTTTGCCTCGGAATGGAGAGGCGACCGCAATGAAAAAAAATTGGTCGAAAACTGGCCGGAACAGGTCTCACGCGTCGGCGCGTGGATCTGTCAACTCACCGGAGAAAGTCTTTCGGCGGCGCGTGTAGCACTGGTTTTCGACGGGGATGATTGGGGTTTGCTCGCCGGGAAGTTCCTCAGCTAGCGGTGGTGTTAGTTTTTGAAAAACAGTGACGAAAAATATTAAATACCTGGACAGCCACTAGGTTACCGTAAAAAAAAATTGTGCGATTTTTTTCTCTCACAATTGCTCTGATACCATGTGAGAAATATAGGAAAAGAATATTATTGAATTGTTGTTGTAATAATTACATAGAGAACCCTATTTATAGACACTATATAATACAATTCCTTACCAAATAGGAGACTATAAACTATTCCCAGTTTGTGTAGGATTGTGTTTTCCTATTCTATTCTAACATAGATGATCAGGGATCTTATACACGTATGTGAGTGGTGAAAATTGGTTCTGGAGTTAAGCACGCAGGGACTTGAAGCCTAAAATATTTACAGATGCTTCTGAATAGGGAGTCTAGACTTTATGAGATACTGACAGGATGATTCCTTATGCTAGATTTGCTCAATGTGAAATGACTGTTGATGTCTGATGTCTCCAATTAGATGAGTAAGTTAGAATAAAGAATGTGGTTGTAATGAGCAAGATATCATTTGATGCTCAAATAAGATAAGAATTTACTGGAATGATAATCAACTGAATATATATGACAATAAGAATGCCTTCTATCTACTTTAATACGACTTTCTCTAAATGCTTTTTTTGGGGCTCATATAATATTCTTTCTCAGGACATGCACAACTGATTATTGGACATTCCGCAGCTTCTATGAGAAGGTAATAACCTGAAGTTCTCTTCCCTTAATAGTTATTAGCATATTTTGACTACTGTCCACCACGATGCTAATATTTGGTATAAGGTGAGTTTCTAGGACCTGAATTATGTCACCTTGTTGAAGGGTAGGTGGTTAGCGATGTTATCTCTCGTGTGGATTGTATGGAAGGAGAGGGGGAGAGTGTTTGAAGGGATAGAAATTGATTGGTATACGGCTTGTATGCGGGATTTTCCTCAATCATTAACACATTATTTAACCTTATCAAAAAAATTGGTGGGTGATTTGTGAAGTATAAACTTAGAAAACTTTTACTAACAACCACTCTTTTAAGGCCTATAAAGTCACTTGAATAAAGAACTTCATCTCCATGCATCTATGCTTATATGGTGATTTTGAATATAATTTTTTCTAAAATGTTTTCTGTCTCTTACTTTTTGTTTCTGTACATTCTATTATCTAATGATTTCTCTGTTTATTAGTTACTTCTCCAATACGAAAGGCATATGACACAAAACGGAGAGCTTCAACTTCCTACTACTCCTCCTGGTTTTTCGGTGTTGACAATGAGGTAACACTGTGTTTACATTGTTGTTATGTGATGTGTCTTCACATCTACTGTATGTTGTACTTCTTTTAATTGATATATGGGGAAGCCTATTACCCAAAGTAGTTGAATCATCGACGGATTTGACTTTGATCGAGTTCTCAAATTTGATTATGGAGATCCTTCTTTAGTTGACTTCGACGAAAATCAGTATGGCCTTACTTTGGGATAAGGGCCACTTGGAAAAGAAATAATTCATGGAGTTGATCTTTACTTCATCTAATTGTCGAATAAACTAATGTAGTCTTGTATTATATATATATATATATATATATATATATATACACAAAAATTAACTATTTAAAGTAATTCCGCAGGGAAGTGTTTACCAAATTTCTGCATCAGGAAGGTCAGTAAGAGATTCAGTTGCTCGTTGTAGGCTAGGATGATAGGAGCAACACCTTTTTGGTTATGGTGAGGTTGTTGAACCAATTGTAAAGGTCTGTTGCTGAATCCTTGTAGAGGTCTTTGGGCATTTATTTTCTTAAGTTTGATCCTGTTTATTGCCATGTACAAGTAATTTTGGTGTTTTTCATCTTTTACAGGACAGGAGTGCCAACAATACGCCAACGCATGCGAAGAGCCTAAAAACTAGTGGTAAGATTGTTCGTCAATTCTTTGCCAACTTGACTTCTCCATATATCTCTATCATTGAGCTATTTTCTCCTCACAATTTCCCAATATGAAGTCTGTCACTCTCCAAAACTTTGGCCTTTAGTGGTTGTTAGTTAACACTGTAACTATATCAAGATCATCATCCGAGAACTTTAGTTTTTGCTTTAACATATACTCTATCAAAAAGGAATAGTGACCACAACAGAACTTCTTGTTGTATTCAGGTTCTGTTAAGCACAAGGGACAAAATGAAGTGGAGCACCCAATGAAAGCTGCAGAAACTGAGACATCTAAGCCGTAAGTCGTACTTTATCTTGATCCTTTCTTCTAATGTTTTTATCTCTCAAGTCAATCTTAAGTTATTTTGATGAAATCTAGAATGTTTCATTACAACAGCTAGTGGTACTTCATATATTCTGCACTTTATCATTAGAAATTGCATTTGTTTGTTTTATCTTAATAAATTCTTTCGTCGCCTGTCGGATTGGTCTTTGAATTGCATTCAATTTCAACTCACCATTGGGTACAATGGAAGGCTATACTAATTAGTTAGGATTAAATTTTACTCATGTTAGTATGTTTACTTTAGCTCTGATGCTCTCTAGTAGTCTGTTAGTCTCGTTAAACTTACATGTTAATAGAAAATATAGAGAATTTCTAGTGCTAGAGAAACTAAAAACTTTATAATATTGGATTCTGGACATTGTAAAGGGACGGGGTAAACCTCGCTCCAGTGTAATAGCCAGCAAAGCACTCATAAGATGTAAACCGCACTAGCAAGCCCCATGAGAAGCTCGAACAAGAAAGTATGCAGGGAGTTTCGAACCTGAGACCCCTATTTGGGAGATCCCCTGCTCAACTAACTCGGTCACCCTTGTGGATGTTGTAGATAAATTATTGTGTAGGTTATCCAATTTTGTATACAATGCCACTTATAGTTTGTTTTGTTGGAGCAAGCGGTGTATCTATTCTTTTGGGTTGCATGCTACAAGCAATGAAAATCAACTTCCTTAAAATGGAATTCGACGATCATTGGGATTAGGAACCGTCGAGCTGAGGACATCGCTCACATACATTCTCTAACTTTTGATCTCTCTAGGATTATTAATCTTCTCAAGGCCAACTTCATAGTGAATAGGCTTACTACAGGATAGAAATTAGAAAAAGCTTACTATTGTTAGAAATTTGAATAGATATCTTGTACACCGCCAATTTTTATCACCCAAAAGAAAAAGAGTACAAGGAACTTCAATAGTATTTCTCTATCTCTCTCTATTTTTTGTTCCTCCATTTCTAATGTAAAGATAAATTGCTTTCCATCTGCCAAGTTGGATGTCCAAGTTGTTGATGTTGGACCCCCTACTGATTGGGTGAAAATCAATGTTCGTGAAACAGTAAGTTCCTCTCAGAAGTAAAATTATTAAGAACCTCTAGATTATGCACTCCATTTCTCTCATGTGATTTGTAATGATTTTATGCAAACAGAATGATTCCTTTGAGGTCTATACACTGGTGTCTAGGCTTTTACGAGAGGAGGTATAATACCAATCATGCTACTTGTTTCCATCAAGTGCATGCAATTTGTTTTCATCTTTTTACACCATCTCAAAGCTTTAATGCCCTTATTTCTTGGTAAACATAGGTTCGGGTTCAATCTGATCCAGTTGGTTGCCTGGTCATCACCGGTCAGCTAAACTAACTTGACAATCTTTGGGGTGTTACTGCCTTTAAGAAGGTACACACCTTGCTATTTATTTTACTGATTTTGACTTTGATAGAGTAACTCTATCTTTGCCTTGCTTGCATATTTTTGGACTGGTAATTTTCTCTGGTAAAAAGAAATGGTCATGAAGAAAACTTGATATTTCTTCAATGGATCTGAAAACTGTATCATTGTTACGCTTCTATTTGTTGATCACAATACTTTAAGAAGTCTACGACAATCAAAAGGTTCTCCATTTGTAAGTTGGCTGACATAATTTTTCTTTCAGGTGGTCACCTTACCTGCTAGAATTGATCAACTTCGGACCAACGTTGTTGTCACCCTTCATGGGTGTCTTCATGTTCATGTGCCCCTTGAGCAGCAAAATCTCTGAGTTAACATAGCAGGAGTATTGGTAGTTGGCCAACATTGTGAATGCTTGGCCATAGCTGTTTAGTTGTTGTTGATGATACTGTGGGTCAAAAACATTGAATGCCCCAGATAGCGAAAGAGGTATTTCAGCTACAGCCTCCCCAATAGAAACGTAGATTGCTTTTCAAAGACAGATGGATATGTGATGAACATAGATTGGAGTAGTATGTTGTCTTGATACTGAAACGTATCTCTCTTTCTTGATGCTCTTATACAATAGATGTTACCCTTATTTCAGCCATATGATGATATACGTAGTTAGTCGTCTTTACTATTTAGGACTTTATTTGTTTTCTGTAATGATACCAATACAACATAGTATCAATTAAATGAAAATTATCAACTTTAATGAATGGGGCTATGGGCTATGGGCTATGGGCTATAATTTTTTTGTAGAGAATGGGTAAATTACTTTGGATTGGGGTATGAACATGTAATTATTTTGAGTTTTATGGTCTATTTATGTATTTTTATAAAAAAGAAATTATCTTTTGTTAATATATTTAAAATGAGAAATAATAACTTTACCCTTCTACCCTCATTTAATGTTATCTTAATGAATACATTTTCAAGATTAATTAACTACTCTATCAAGGGTATTATAGGCAAAATATGGTAATTTATGCATAAATTTTATAAAATGACAAGTACTGTGGTCCAACTATTTATAGAAAGGGATGACATATAAAATGGGACGGAGGGAGTACCGATTTAGCAGTTTTGGTAATGATTTTGATTTTTTTATTATGGGATTATCGGTTCTTAGTGATTTTAGGTTTTTTCTTAATGGGTTATCGATAGCTTGATGATAAATTATATTTATGTCATTCGGTATAAGTTCTTGACTTAGGACCTAGTTTCATACTTTTATTTATGGTTGTCTCAAACTCTCAGTTATTCTACAATGTGTTAGTATTTGCTTTTGAGCAAAGATACAACGGTCAAGTCAAATGTATGGTTCGTTTTTGGCACCTTGTTTCTAAGTAATTTTTAATTATTATTTTTTTGGTGTCAAATCTTAATGGTTAAATTGATAAGGGAAAAAGGTCTGAAAAATACTCCAAATTTGGCCAAAATTGTTGTTACGATACCAAACTTTATGGAGGACCTTTTACCCTCATGCACTATTTAATAGTGTATTTTAAAGGTATATATCTGCCCACGTGGACACGTTACTAATTATAATTATGTAATATTTATAATGTCCGCTTGGGCACATATATACCTTTAAAATACAATATTAAATAGTGCAGGGGGTAAAAGATTTTTTCCAAAGTTTGGTATTGTTACAACAATTTCGGTCAAAGTTCAAATATATTTCAGACTTTTTTTCCAATTGATAAGTGAACCGTTAACAATCAATAATCGATAAGTCAATATCTTAATGGTTTTACAACTATTTAGTATATCTACAAAATCAATAACAAATAAACTTCACCGAATCTATCTATTCACATCCATACATCATATACTTCACACTATGTACCTTCATTTGCAAAATAAAGTTGCACAATTACATTCTTGAGCTTGCTAATAAGAGAGACAAAATCAATCAAATCATTTATGTTGATGTTCATGTTAATTGTCCAATTATTAATACTATAAATTGTGCTATAATTGGACAAAATTTAATTTTTAACTATTGAAGTTGACAGTACATACTTTATTTGGGTATAAACTAAAAGATGAAAAAGCAAATATAAAAAATCAGAATCTAGCATACAAAACTAAATCCAGGATGACAAATGTTTTCAAAGGGAGGTCTAGCTTTCTATTAGTGAGTGGTTGGCAATTTCAAAGTTTGTTTAATTCCTCCATTCATATAATTAATTTACGCAATTAATGTGATAATTCTTTTGGATTACTCCCTCCGTCTCTTTTTATTTGTCCAATTTTGACTTTTTGAATGTCATTTTTGACAAATAAAAAAAATATTTTTTTACCTATAATATCATCAATTTATTTAGAGAGTTAATGTTTTTGAAAAAAGTAGAACCTCTTTTAATGAGTAAATTAATTTGGAATTATATCAATTAATAGGGGTAAAATGGTAAACTAATTATGTCAATTATTATTTTCTTAATAGGTGTGTCAAGTAAAAAATGAACAAGTAAATAACACAACGGGAGTATCAAATAAGGAAAAGAATCAAATATGTCATCAAACTTTGATAAAAGAGTTATCTATACCATCTGTTAAAAGTTTTGTTCATCTATGTCATTTCTGTTTGAGAAAAGGATCATACATGCCATTATTCATTAACGAAAAATGGTTCCGGTTTTGCAAAATCATTTCTACCCATGGTCAATTTTCATTCGGTCACGTCAT